>NW_028230606.1:0-61534 GCF_043228905.1 Azolla caroliniana
ACGAAATATTAAGATCGTTCATCGTATGTATGGAGTAACTAATGCTCAACGAAGAAGAGGTCTTCTTCTAAAATTCTCACAAGTTCTTGTTGGCCGGTCAGAAGAGCAAGGACAAGTGGGAAGGCGGAGTCGAATCGGATAATAGGAAGTAAATAATAGTAGAATTATTATTCGGAGGGACGGATCCGGTACAGTTGTACCGATCCGGATCCGGACCGATTCGGATGTCGGTTGCCTAAGCGCACCGATTGTAACCTTGCCGGATGCCTATAAAAGGATCCGATGATTTGTAAAGGGTTTGACAGAAGTAATACAATAGTAATTATTGCGTGTTTATCTGTATCTTCGTATTGTTTACCGTCTGTGCTTAATTGTAATCATCTTACGCGTGTAACCTAGCATCCAATCCTTACCACCCCTTTGGAGAAGTGTCGGATAGACACCTGTGTTGAGGCTAGTCCGGCCAGGCATACAACACTATTTTGGCGACCACGATTCCTGCAAAGTGCAGAGGACAACCGGAGGATGGATGTCTAGACCAAACGACGACCACATCACCGAACGAGGGAGACGATACACCGAACGCGAGCAACGACGGGAAGCCCTGCAGCAAGCCGTCGACGAGATCCGGTGGGATCGTTCATTCTCCAAAACTCTTCGGAGAGTCGCAGAAGAAGCACTGCAGTTCCGGGTTCTGCAAATCCCCGACGAAGGCAGTAGCATAACAAGCCTGCAAGAGGCGGAAACGATACTATAGACGCTCGCTGGGGGCGACGGGGACTCAGAAGCATTCGCAACACTTGAGGCGGAGTCGGAAAGCGACGGAAGCGTTGCGTCCCGGTATAAAAGCAGCCACGACACACCAAACGACCCGGGGGAAGAGGGGTCGGAAGACTCAGTAACACCGGAGCCAGAGGAAGAAATAACCTTGGAGTTCGGTGACCGGCTATCGCCGAGGGAGGCTGACCGGATACCGACAACACCCGCGAAGGAACCGAAGGAGCGGATACCGACAACACCCGCGAAGGAACCGAAGGAGCGGATACCGACAACACCCGTGGAGGAACCAAAGGACCGGACACCGGCAACACCCGCGGAGGAACTGAAGGAGCGGATACCGGCACCAACCGCGGAGGAACCAAAGGTTCTCACACCGACGCCAACAACAGACAGAAAGCAGGAGAGTCAGTTGGACGACACGATGCCGTACCCATACCCAAAGTACCGGGATGAGCCCGACGCGGAGGCACACGTGTACGCATTCCTCCAAACATGGGAAGCCAAACATGTCTCCCAAAGACTGACGGAGCCCGAAGCCGAACGATCCAAAGTCGCCGAATTCGGCATAACCTTAGAATGGCCGGCGGCCCGATGGCACGCAAAGCATTTACCGGGCAGCTTTGCCACATTCGAGGCCTTGAAGGCCAGATTCCTCAGGCTTTTTCACAGACAAGTTGAGCAAAGGGAATTGGTTGGGCAGTTCTACACCACTCGACAGGAAGAGAACGAGACTGTGCCACAATTCATCATTCGGTTTCAGACCCTGCACAACCAACTGACAAGAGCACCACCCGAAGACGAAGCCAAAGCAATCTTTTTGGCCGCGCTGAAAGAGCCACTTCGAACAATGTGCGGAGTCCTTGATTTCCAAACCAGCACAATGGACCAAGTTATTGATCGGGTTTTAGAAATGGACAAGACTAGCCCATTCTTGTCGATGGGGATGTTACATCGGGCACTCCCGAAGGAGGAAGACCTGAGGTTCCGACAGGCCTTACAATGCACAACATGCCTAAATTCGGGGCACTCAACAGTAGACTGCACCTTGCAGACACAATGTATGATCTGCAACTCTCGAGCCCATACAATGGACCGATGCGAATATAACCTATTAAATCGGCAGGCAGCACCGGTTTGACACATAGAACCGCGCAATCAGAACCCGGACGAGGATCGATTCCGGAGAGACGACCGCTACCAACACGAACGCGGTAACAGATACGCTGATAGAAGACGCGATAACTATGACCGAGAGGAGAGGCGCAGAGATAGCTACCCCCGGGACCGGTACGACCGAGACGAATCCCCGGAATACGAACGACGCAGAGAAGAGAGGCGACAAGGGAACCGAAATTTCCGACGGAATCAGAAGCGTGGATTCTTCCGAAGAGAGGAACGTCAGGAGGCAGCGAGGAATGACAACCCGGTATTGGTACCGGATAACTGAAAAACCGAAGACGACCGCCGAAGCATACCCACCCTCCAAACCGGGGACAAAGGAGAAACGAGCAACAGTCACAAGGTGTACTGTTATTACACTGCCGTAAGGAAGGCCACTATAGTAACCAATGCCCAAGCAAAGCCAATGACAAGCAGCCGGAAGTTAACATGGTTACAACCGAAATAACAGAAGTACAGCAGGTCACAACCCGGTCAAAGGGAAAGACCGCCGAGTGGGAAGCCCAGGAGGCAATTAGAAAACAAGCGGCGCAATGGATCAAGGAGGCCAATGAACAGAATGCGGCAGAAGTAAGAGACCAAAATATACCAAAAGACGAAGAAATCATACAGCCAGGAGAAAACCCGACGTGGCAAGCGCTTCAGGACTGTCAAATCGTGCTGCCATTAGCATGGCTACTACAGTTGGTGCCACGGTTTACGGCAGACTTACAGGCAGCCGTGAGCAAACCGAAGCCGACACCAGCACCGACATTCTTCTCCAACCCGGAGGAAGGACCAGCGGTGGTCGATACAAGTAGCCCGGCGATCACGACAATCGTGAAAGGAAAGGAAATTGCTGGAACGATTATTGACGGAGGCTCCGGGGTAAATGTCATCAGCCGACAGACATGCGATAACCTGGGCATCCGGGGATGAGAACCATGCCCCTTCTGGTTACGCATGGCGGATACCAGCTCAGTCCGACCGACCGGACTTATCCGGGATTTGGAAGTAACGATCGGAGGCCACGTATTCCGGATAT
The DNA here is from genome assembly GCF_043228905.1 of Azolla caroliniana. NCBI lineage: Eukaryota > Viridiplantae > Streptophyta > Polypodiopsida > Salviniales > Salviniaceae > Azolla > Azolla caroliniana. The sequence goes on from NW_028230606.1 coordinate 2,984, forward strand.
CGGCCGTGGTGCTGCAGCTGAATGTACAAGGCGCGTACCCCCTACTGCTAGACGACCATGGCTGTGAACGGCGCATATCAAGCAGAATTGGCAGAAGAACATGATCACATTCCGGCGAGGAAAAATAAAGGTACGAGTAACGACGCAACCACGGGTGATCACCAGTAAAGAAGCAACTCCATTGTATGCGGAAAGCATTAACATGTTGGAGGGATTACCGGACGAGGAAGTCGAGCGGTACCTCGAGGAACACCCACAAATCGTCCCACTATTTGAGGTGGATATCACGGCGGCAGTAGAACCGTACATTACGACGCCGGATGAACCGGACCAAGCGGCGATCCGGGAACTGCGACAAGCGCAGGAATCCCTAGAGAGGGAAATGATGATATCCCAGAGGGTAAAAGCATCCCAACTAGAGGAGGTGGACCTCGGCACAGCAGACAAGCCCCGACCGGTAAATGTTGCAAAGGAATTGCCGAAGGAAGAAAAGAAGGCAATGGTAGCATTATTAACAGACTTCAAGGATGTGTTCGTGTGGTCGTACGAAGACATGCGAGGGCTGGACCCCCAGCTCTATCAGCACCAAATTCACCTAAGTATGGACGCGAAACCGATCGCTCAACGAAGGTACCGGATGAATCCGAATTATGCGGCGAAGGTGAAGGAGGAAATTGATAAGCTCCTCCGGGTCGGATTTATCCGAGCGGTCAAGCAGGCAACCTGGCTGAGTCCGATAGTGGTGGTCCCGAAAAAGAACGGCAAAATCCGGGTATGCGTGGACTATCGCAAACTAAATGCCGCAACAGTGACCGATGCATTTCCACTACCATTTACGGACGGGGTGTTAGATGCGGTAGCCGGCCACGAAGTTTACAGCTTCCTGGATGGATTTAGCGGCTACAACCAAATACGAATGAACCCGGCCGACCAGGAGAAGACAACGTTCGTGACGGAATGGGGAGTGTTCGTCGCGGTCGTGATGATGTTCGAACTAAAGATGGCTCCAGTGACCTTTCAAAGGATAATAATGGAAATTTTCGGGGAATATATCCCCGGTTTTATGCAGGTCTTCCTTGATGATTTCGCGGTCTACAGCCGGCACGGAGAGCATCTCGATCACCTCCGGCTGTGCTTGGAGAAGTGCCGCGAGTACCGATTGAGCCTGAACCCGGCCAAGTGCGCCTTTGGAGTGGCAAGCGGCAACTTACTAGGGCACGTGGTGAGTAAGGAAGGAATCGCGGTAGATCCGGATAAAGTCAAGGCGATTCTCGAGGCACCAACACCAAATAACGCAAAGGCTTTAAGCCGGTTCCTGGGCCAAATAAGGTGGCATAGCCGGATGATACGGCACCTCGCAGACTTCGCTACACCATTACATACCGCCGTACACAGGGTACCCTTCCTACGGGCGGAGACGGAGGAGGAAGCCTACCAAGCATTGAAGGTTATGCTGTCGCAAGCTCCGGTGCTGCAACCGCCGGATTGAAGTAAAAGCTTTCATATCTTCGTCGACGCGTCGGACGTAGCAATCGGCAACGTTCTGATGCAACTCACGGAGCCGAAATGGTACCGACCGGTGTACTACGCAAGCCGGAAACTCTCAAAAGCAGAACGGAATTACTCTACGACAGAACGCGAGGCATTGGGAATGGTGTATAGTGTCACAAAGTACAGGCACTATCTGCTCGGAAGGAAGTTTTCCTTCCATGTCGACCATTCGGCACTACTCTACCTGGTCTCGAAGGCATCCCTGACGGGAAAAATTGCACGATGGACACTGCTGTTACAGGAATTTGAATTCGACATTTTCCACCGACCTGGGGCGCAGCATGCGGTAGCGGACTACCTAAGCAGACTCGAATCCGGAGAAGCAGGGGACGGCGTCCAGGATGAGTTCCCCGACGCCGAGTTGTTCCGGATCACGACGAAACCGGCAACGGATGCAACGGTAGCCGATGAAGACACGTGGCTAACTGAGATGCATCAGTTCCTGAGCACCGGAGTTCCCCCGGAGAACATGGACCGCGATGAAAGGAAAAGGGTAGCAGTAAGAAGCAGACATTTCTGCTTGGTTGGAGACACCCTCTATCACAAGGGGGCAGATGACATCTGGAGACGAGTAGTGCGGAGCGATGAGAAGGATTTAATCCTCAGGGAAGCCCACTGTGGAATTGCCGGCGGGCATTATGCTGGCGACGCAACCGCTCGGAAAATATGGCAGAGCGGACTGTGGTGGGCCACCACCCTAAAAGATGCCGTGAAGTATAGCAGAGAATGCGATTTGTGTCAACGACTGGGCCAACCCACAGAGCAGGCCCGGATGCCACACCACCCGGTCTTGCCTTTGGAACCATTTCAAAAGTGGGGGTTGGATTTTGTCGGTCCCTTCAAGCCACCAGCAATGCGAACCGGAAATCGGTATGTCATAGTGGCAACCGACTATTGCACCAAATGGGTAGAAGCAAAGGCCTTATGGGACAACACGACGTACAAAACTAGCATTCGGACAACCCCGTTCCGACTAGCATTCGGTTTAGAAGCGGTCATGCCGGTAGAGTTCCAGATCCCCAGCTTACGGATCCAGGTAAAGGAGCGCTTAAGTGAGAAGGAGTCTGAACGAATCCGGCTGGCGACGTTGGATTAGAAGAAAACTGAATAGCCAGTTTACTACAACTCGAACTGGAGCAAAGGAGGAGAAAAGCTTTCGTGGACCGACACCGACGTGGCAACGAAAAGGAGTTCGAAGTCGGGAAACCGGTGCTACTATTCCAGACACGGATGGGGAACATGCCGGGAAAGTTGCGGTTTCGGTGGACCGGATCGTTCTGGATCACCAAAGAGTACAATGGGTCGTATCAGCTCGGCACGTTGTCTGGAGATGTCATCGGTAAATGGGCAAATGGGTTTCGGCTAAAGCCGTATAAGGGGAATATGCCAGCCAACCCGTTCAAGCAAAACCCGGAAATCCGGCAAGATGAGGAACCGACACCGACAGACGCTGCTGAAGATGTTTGGACCGAGGAAGAACCGACACTGATACTGACAAAGACTATCCCGGAAAACCGACAGAAGGATCCGGTATCCACACGAACCGACCCGAACAAATCGGGGGGGGACCAGCAAATGACGTGGTCCAAAGAAAGAAAGAAAAAAAAAAGAAAAGAAAAAAAAGACGTGGGCAAAATCGACGCGAATCATAGTAGTGATGGGGAGATCACAAGAGGTGGGAGCGCCACCATGCAACGAAGAGACGCCATGCATTAAAGAAGGACGTGCGCGTACTTACTATTTAAAGCATGGAACGTGGGCACTCACACGTGGCAAACAAGAAAGGACATACTAATTATGGCGGGAGAGGAACATGCGCGGGAAACGAAAAAGGGCGGCTCGAGGCAAAAGCCACTATATAAGACACAGGCCTGCGAAGGACTCACTTTTTACGAATTTTCCTACATACAGGCGCAGAAGCACAGAAGAGCGATCCGACGCACAACGCACAGACAGCCCGATCCCGAACAACAGACAGCAGAAGAAGAATTCGAAACAATGGTACTGTCGGAGGAGGCACGCCAATGGATGAGGGAGAACGGGTTAAAAGGATTGTTGCGGATCGCCGACGCTCCACCACACGCAGAACCAGAGTAGGCGGCAACATCTATTGATTTATCAAAAATCACGGAAGGAGCGGTGCAGGCGCTCATAGGGATAAAATCAGGAGGGCTTCAAACAATCGAAAACCCTTCAAGTGAAATCCTGTTCGAATATTTCGGTGAGTATTCTATCAGCAGCAAGGCGTACCGAACACAGGGCGGAGAGAACCTGCTGTTCGGAGAAGTGGCCCACGCCATGATGGAATACGGATTCGTGAATCCTCGTCCCCCGACCATAGCCAGGTACTGGGCAATGTTCTTAATAGCAGCATACGAAGGATTACAAGTAGACTGGCTCCATTTCATAACCGAAGGATTGAAGGAGGCCATCAAGAATCTTGTGGAAGGAAAAAAGCCATGGGCCGGGATAGCACAATGGCTAATAGTGTTAGTCCCACCGGTGCTCCCCATCACACAAAAGAAAAGAGGTCGGCAGGAGACGACGCCGAAAAAGGTCACAAAGCGCCGACAAATCTTGGAGAAACACACCCCCGGATGGACCCAACAAGAAGCAGAACAACGGGGGGAAGGACCATCCCGACAGCAACAGGAACCGGCATCAAAGGCAAAATTGGCAGGAAAAGGCAAAGGGAAATCAACCGAGGAGGAACCGGTAGCGCGCAAACCAATCAGTATAACGCTGCGACAGCCGGAACCGGAACTAGAGGTCTTTATACAAAAGGTCCGTCTGGTAGCCGCACCGGAGGAGGAAGCTGAAACAGAAGACTCATCCGAACCACTCGTAAGACTCCCAGCAAGACAAGGTCGGGAGAGACGAGCGAAAGGACCGGCTCCACCAGTTGACAAAACTCAGCAGAGGGCGCAAGGACCACCTCCAGTAGCCGAGGCGGAAGCAGTACCGGAACCCGTACCGAGGGAAGCAGCACCGACACCAGTTGTGCCGGACTTCAGAGAACCGGTCATCCCAGAGAAGAAGAATGAACAAGCGCCGGAGCCAGAGAAAAGACCGGAAAAACAGCCTGAGTTAAGGAGTAGAAGTGAGCAAGACCACCCCGACACAAGAAGAACAAAGCCACAATGGCTGAGATGGCTTTCGGAGCAGTTATCGGGAGTAGCGGACCAGTTAGAGGAAGAAGAAACGTGTAGGCAACAGCTGACGCATACAACAACTCAGGAGTTGGTCGCGCTCCGAACACAGATCGAGGAAATACAAGGGGAGTTGTTGCAGGCAAGGGAAGGAATTCAACAAGCACAAGTTGTCATCGAGCCGATCGGGACAACAAGGAAGCAACCAGAACCGGAACCGGAACCGGTAGCCTTGCAAACCGGCCCTGAGACCGAAAAAATAATAGAAACCTTACGAGAGGAGTTAAAAGCTCAAGAGGCATTAAGGGAAAGAGAAAGGGAGCAGCGGAAAGCGGTGGAGGACGACAGACGAAAAATGGAAGAAGGCCTCCGGAAAGGTCGAGCCACTAATGACTGACTGCAAGAAGAAAAAGAGAAGCTGCAAAAGGAGAAGGACCGACTGCGTCGACATGCCGAGCAGGAGATAGAACGACTGCAGGAAGAACTCCGACAAGAGAAGGACCGGGACGATCAGTTAAGAGCTCAGACAAACCGACGCCTGAAGCAGAAGACGGAGGACTTCGACCGTCTCTACCGAGATCACAAGCAGGCCGAGTCGGACAACAAGAAACGGGCAGCAGACTACGACCGGCAAATAGAGAAGCTGAAAGAACAGCTCAAAGAAACCCCATTAGACCTGGCTAAGGCAATGGATGAGGTCAGTGCCAACAAGGAAGCATTGTCGGCAGAAATAGCCCAAACGACGGAGAGAAGGAAGGAATTAGAGGCGCTAAGGCGGGAAAAGCTGGATCTGACCAAGATCAGGAATGAAGAAAAGGAAAAATCGACCTTCAAGATCAGCAAACTGCAAAGTACCTATGAAAAGCAGAAAGCGGATTACGAGGCCCAGGCTCAGATAATGGCCGACATTATAAAACGGGCAAGGAAGGAAAAGCAAGAAGCTTATGCGCATGCTAAGGCGGGGGTTGACCGAATCAAGCTCATCATGTCAGGATGGAGTACCCGAGCTCAGGCGAGCATCAACGAAAGTACGGAAAAGCTATGGAAGGAGTGGTCACAACAGGCAGCCGAGCTGCAGACACTCCGAGCGGATGCCGAGAATCGGAGGAAGACCGGTGACAAGTTCTACAAGATGGATGAAGAAAGTATCGTCGCCATTCGGGAAGAATTGTCGGAGGATTTCTACGCTTTAGCGGAAGAACATCTCAAAGAAATCCGATGGTTGGTAGAGAGGTTGGATGACGGGCAACTCGCAACTCAGTTGGAGTTGGAGAGATACAAGCAAGACCGGTTACGACAGGAAGCTAAGGGAAGAACGACGCCAATCACTATAAGTGAGGGAGAGCGACCGGCTGAAGTTGAACCAACCGACACCGAACAACCCCGACGAGGAATACCCGAAGAAGAACTTCCGTTCGAAGGAGAAGAAGAAGAGCAGGAGCAGACCGATGCCGGAGAAGAAGAAGAGCAGGAGCAGACCGATGCCGGAGAAGAAGAAGAGCTGAGACCGGAAGACACCAGAGCAGAGGAAGGAGGCGTATCGAGCCAACCAGTCGAGACCGGAGAAAGCGACACTGGTAACAGAACAGCGCCTGGAACAGAGGGAGAACAGGAAGAACCCGGACGAAGCGGTGAGGAAGCACCGGCACCACAGAATCAAGCAGAGCCGGAGCAACAAATTTTTATGGAACAGCCAACCCAACCGGAGGTCGGAGACCAGGCAGGCAAGGAACAGGAGGAAGAAGCACCACTTGACACCATCGAGCAGAGTGTGCTCGATATTTTGGAGGAAGAATGAGGCCGGGAGCGGATTCGAAGTGCAAGGCACTTTCCCACGGGCGTGCCATGTGTTGGCCGGTCAGAAGAGCAAGGACAAGTGGGAAGGCGGAGTCGGATCGGATAATAGGAAGTAAATAATAGTAGAATTATTATTCGGAGGGACGGATCCGGTACAGTTGTACCGATCCGGATCCGGACCGATTCGGATGTCGGTTGCCTAAGCGCACCGATTGTAACCTTGCCGGATGCCTATAAAAGGATCCGATGATTTGTAATGGGTTTGACGGAAGTAATACAATAGTAATTATTGCGTGTTTATCTGTATCTTCGTATTGTTTACCGTCTGTGCTTAATTGTAATCATCTTACGCGTGTAACCTAGCATCCAATCCTTACCACCCCTTTGGAGAAGTGTCGGATAGACACCTGTGTTGAGGCTAGTCCGGCCAGGCATACAACAGTTCTCTCTAGGTGTAATGCATTATTGATACGTGCACCGTTAGATGAGGAGCTTTTGGATATCCAAAGTCAATTGCATGTTATTATTTCTCAGTTGCAATGCCAAAGTTATCAGTATGCGAAGATGCGACAATTGAGGGATGGGCTCATAGATAATCAATGTCAATCCCATTTGTTTTTCCAAGTGTTACATCCTACTTATACTTGATCTAATGTGGTACATGTGAAGCAAGGTGATGAATGGATAGTGGATCCTACTAAAATAATTGACATATGTGTTCATTACTTTAAGGAGTTGATTGGCCCATAATTGTTAATGAAAAATGAGGTGAGTAGAGCACGTCATGAGTTTTATGATGTGGTTGGATGTATTGTGCATGACCTCATTAGTCATGAATTGGATGCGGATTTCACTGAGGATGAGGTGGACACAATTTTAAGGCATCTTCCTAGTGGTAAGAGCCCTGGTTGGGATGGCTTGACAAATGAAGTTTTTATGCGATATTCATACATTTTAAAGGGGCCCTTAACTTTGATGTTTCAACATTCTTGGGATTCTGGTCGTATGCCTCAAGCTTGGAAGGTTGGTCTAATTAAATTAGTTCCAAAGGTGGCATCTCCAGAGTCATTTCATCAATGGAGACCTATTTCTTTGATGGGGGGGTTGTATAAGATATTTACAAAGGTCTTGGCAAATAGATTACAAAAGTATTTGCCAAAGTTGATACATCCCGCCCAATATGGTTTTATTGCAAGTAGGAATATATTGCATAATGTGTTGAATGTTCAAATGGCCATGGATTATGCTTGAAACACTCATCAAGAATTGATTATGGTGCAATTAGATTTGGAGAAAGCTTAGGATCATGTTAATTGTTCCTTTGTTTCTGGGTTAATGCATACAATGGGCTTTGGACCTCATATGTCTCGCCTCATATTTTTATTAGACAATATGTGATGTCTCGAGTCATGCTTAATGGAGGAGTTACATCAGATATCGCCCTTACAAGATCCGTTCGTCAAGGATGCCCTATTAGCCCGTTGTTGTTTGCTATTGTTACTCATCCCTTATTAGTGATGCTATCAAGGCTTGCAACAAATGGTGATATTGTGGGTCTATACCTTCCGTCTGGAGGGCAACTAGTTGCACAAGCTTTGGCTGATGATTCTTTCATGTTTCTACAAGCCTCACGAGAGAATCTTGAGAAGGGGATGCTTGTATGGAACCAATTTTCATTGGCTTCCGGATTACATATTAATTGGTGGAAGTCTAGTCTCATATCATGTATTGAAAGGGATTTGGAATGTTTAGGATGGCAAGGATCTGTGGTGAAGAAAGGCTCTATTTTTCGACACTTGGGCTATCCATTAGGAATGAATGTTACAAATGGTCAATTGATTGAATGGATGTCTAGTAAGTTGAGGGATAAGTTCATGTATTGGAAATCACAATCTTGGCCATTTCATGTATGTTTGAAGGTTGTACAATGTATTATGGAACCTATGATATTATATTACTTGCCATTGTTGCCATGGACAAAGAAGGCTTTGCATTCTATTTTGCAACCTCTTCGATATTTGTTGTGGAAGAAAAGGGATAAGATGGGAATCACTTGGGTTGCATGGAATCATCTAGCAACTCCTAAGCGCTTGGGGGGAGCTGGAGTATTGAACTTATCTAAGCATATGATGGCTCGTAGATTTTCATTATTACAAGACATGTGTTCAAACTCACAACCATGGATATCTATTGTTCAATATTTCATTGCGAACAAGGATTTAACACATGGGAGGACAACAATTAAGGCTTCATGGTGGCAATTACTAAATGGATGTATTTCACTTAGGATTCCGAGCTCTACATGTGTTCAACACTTGGTTACCTTATGGCAAGAAGCACTCTTGTTATGTGTATGGAAACCATCATCTAGTAGAGAGCATTGTAATTCTTTGCAAAAAGAGTTACTTGTGTCTTCTCGGTTATTATGTTGGCCAGGAAAGGAGAGATTACGCTCTCAATTTAATCGTTTGTTTCGTTTGGGGGTCAAAGAGGTGGGAGATATACTTGAGTCTCCATCTCAAAGAATTTTGGAGTTTGTTGAAGCACGACAATTATTACGCATTCCGCCTAATTATGGGTTTATTTGGCAACAACTACGAAATATTCCATTCATGCAAGGTCCCTTACCTCTACAAACAGGAGAACAACCGTGGATTGATTGGTGTTTAAAGGGTACAAACATCGTTGTTACAAGTGACTACTAGTCTTTTGTATCATTGCTCTGTTGAGTCTCTTGGATGGTTATCATCTAAGGCTGAAGAAGGATGGAGATTACACAAATCTGATCATGGGTGGTGGCAAATCTTACAACGTAGTCGGCATTCTAAATTGTCACTTGTAGCAAAGGTCTTCATTTGGAGAGTTTTGATTGGAGGATTGCCTTTGGGATTAGCTCTAAAGCATCATGGACTAGCAATGGGTAATTTCTTTTTTTGCATTGTTCAAATGGAAGATAGTACTCATCGATTTATACAATGCCCGATTGCTTCTCAGATTTGGAGTTACATTTCTCAAATTTGGCAAGTTTTATCACGGTGTTATTTGACACTTGACAGTGGGTGTTTGCACAATTTACACAGGTGGACCCAAAGTTAGAGATGGAGATTGTTTTTCTATTTTTGAGATATTGGGGATTGCGTCATAATTGGAATATGTGCAACACTTTTGTATTCGATGGTAGACATGGAGTGAAAGCATATCTACAAAAGTTGAAGGGAGTACTAATGTGGCAATTTTCTTTATTGAACAAGTGGAAATCCTTTCCTCGGTGGAATACACACATTTATTAATATAATTGTGTGTTTTCACCAAGAGAGAGAGAGAGAGAGAGAGAGAGAGAGAGAGCTGCCCAGATGGATGTAGCTCAGTTGGTAAGGTTGCCCAATGGAGACCAGGTGGTCATGGGTTCAACCCCTACATTCCACAGTGGCATCTAGTGAATTATGAGATATATAAGAAGTATATAATAGAGAGGTGAGGAAGTTGGGTTTCGAACCCACAACGTAGTGCTTGTAGTGCTAACAACTTACCACTAGGGTAAGGTAATTACGATAAAAAAAAGAAGAGAGAGAGAGAGCTCTAAACAAGAAAACTGTATATTACCTCCAATAATTACTCAGATACAAAAGGTTGGTTTAAATACCAACTAGTCTAGGGCAAATGCCCTTTCTACTAACTACAAATTTATCCTAGTAAGTTGTCCATTGACTAGTGTGAACACTGTCCCTATGGGAAGTTGAGTTCGATTCTCAACACACCCCTTTGAACACAACTTTCGGATGCCAAAAGGTTGTTTCGATTCAATCTTCGAAAACTTCGATTCAGCTGAATTGGCTTTCGGTTTTTCGCCCGAATATCTGAATCGGTTTTCGGATTTGTTATCTGGTGGTCGACGATTACTGATATTTTTCAGTATTTTCAGTACTCCCCCTCAAGCTTGGCAATGTAGATATCATGAGACCTAGGTCTATCATAAATTGTTCGAGCTTGTCAACTCATAAGGCCTTAGTGAAGATGTCAGCAACCTGTAGATTCGTGCTGATGTGTTGTAAATCGACATCTCCAGCTTGAACATGCTCATGGATGAAATGGTAATGTAGTTCGATATGTTTAGTGCACGCATAGAGCACTGGGTTCCGACCTAGGTAGATATTGCTCATGTTGTCGCAGTATAAGCGAACCGGATCCGTGATGGGAGCGGAGTGCCCAGGTCCTTCAAAATGCGTTTGAGCCAAATAGCTTCGCACACGGCGACTGCCGCGCCCCTATATTCGGCCTCTGTGCTCGATAGTGCGACTGTTGGCTGCTTCTTGCTACTCCAGGAGATTGCTTCGATGCCGAAGGAGAAAACGAATCCAAAGGTTGAACGTCTATCGGCCTTATAGCCTGCTTAGTCCGCGTCTGTGTACCCTTCGAGTCGAATAAGCGTATTTGACTTATACATGATGCCATAATCCATCGTCGTACTGACATACCGAAGTATCCTCTTAGCGCAATTGAGATTATCATTTCGTGGGTTCTGCATGAATTGGGTAAGTAGGCCAAATGAATAGCTGAGGTCAGGTCGTGTGATGGTTAGATATATTAGGCTGCTGATCAGTTGTCGATACTGAGTCGGATCGCATTCGGTTATGCCCGAATCGACATCGAGCTTGAGATTTCTGTCGAGAGGGGTAGACAGAGGTTTGCACTCGGTCATTCCGAACTTGTAGAGTAAGTTGAGAACGTAGTGCCGTTGAGAGATCAATATCCCTACTGGTGTTTGAATTACTTTGATACCAAGGAAGTAATGGAGCTCGTGCATATCTTTCATTTCGAATCTACCGGATAGGAGTGATTTTACCTTATTAATCTCGACGAGATCTTTTCTTCCGATGACCAGATCATCCACGCACAGGATGATGACAATCGGGTTGTTCAACTTGTTTCGGATGTACAGGGAGTTGACTGATTTCGACATTCGAAAGCCAATTTGATGAAGATATTGAGTAATCGTTGAATGCCAAGCACACGATGCTTTGTTAAGGCCGTAGAGTGGCTTCTTTATTCTACATACTGCTTTCAGATGATTTTTCGATTTAACACCCGGGGGTTGAATCATGAAGACCTCTTCTAATTCTCCTTGGAGGAAGGCGTTCTTTACGTCCATCTGGTGGAGATGCCACCCTTTCGCCGCTGCGAGTGCAATAACTATCCGCACCATTGCCATCTTTGCCACCGGGGCAAAGGTTTCCTCGTAATCGACGCCATGCGTTTGTGTGTATCCTTTTGCGACGAGTCACGCTTTGAAGCATTTTACTGAGCCATCAGCATTGTATTTGACCTTATATATCCATCTGCAACCAATTGTTTTCGTGTGACGTGAATGGGGAACAAGATCCCATGTCTCGTTTTTGCACAAGGCATGCATTTCTTCATTCATCATGTCGACCCATCGCGGGTCCTTCACGGCTTCAGAAAATGTTTCCATTGTCCTTCAGGTCTTCATATTATGGCATTTTGGCCTTCCCCTCGGAGTCGGCCGAGGTGTGCTATGATCACTCGGAGGCTCTTGTTGGCCACTCAGCCTTGTCGTAAGTGGGTTGTCTTCGTACATGTGTCCGAGTCGATCTGTATCTAACATCTCTTGATCGGCTGATTCTGAGTCAAAATGAGTTAAAATTGAGGTTGTCTCTAGTGCGTACCAGGATGCTCACTCGTCGAAAACGACATCTCGACTCACACAAACCTTTTGAGTAGAGGGGTTATAACACTTGCATCCCTTTTGCTCCAGTGAGTATCCTATGAGGATACATTTCTCCGACTTTGGGTCAAGCTTTTGTCACTTCTCGTCGGGGATGTGCACGTATGCAAGGGAGCCGAAAATTCTAACATGTGAAAGGTCTAGCTTCTTTCCGTAAAACTTCTCGTGCGGGGTAACCTCATGCACGCCGGATGTTGTACACCGGTTCATTAGATATACAACTGTGTTAGCCGCTTCTTCCCAGTATGATTTTGGCAGGTTCTTCTCGTTCATCATTGCCCGTGCAACCTCTATTATATGCCGATTCTTTCGCTCGGCTACACCATTTTGTTTAGGTGTGTGTCGGCATGAGAATTTTCATTGTATTCCTTCCTTTCAGAGATATGTTGTAAACCCGTCCGAGACAAATTCTTTGCCTCCATCCGATCGAAGGCAACATACATGCCAACCCATGGCTTTTTCGACTTCATTTTTGAACCTTTGGAACTGTCCGAACACTTAGCTCTTCTGTCTCATCAGGTAGATCCAGGTGTGCCTTGAGAAGTCATTGATGAATGTGACATAGTATCGGCAACCGCCGAATGTGGCTGTCTATGCCGGTCCCCATACATCTGAATGTACTACATCCAAGATCCCTTTGCTCACATTCCTTTCTTTCGGGAATGGATGTCGGTGTTGTTTTCCGAATTGGCATACTCCGCATACGCCTGTAATCTCCTTCTCGGTAAAGTTTGGGAGTCCGATTACAACTCCTTTCGATTGCATGTTCTGGAGCTTTTGGAGATTAATGTGGCCAATTCTCTTGTGCCACAGTTTCAAGTCGGTTTCAACTTTAAGACCTTTAAATGCATACATTACTGACTTTACCTTGTTTGATTCAAGGATAAACATTCTTCCTTCTCGGCGGCCGTGAGCAATGAGGTGGCCTTCTTTTTCGATGAAGCACCCTTCATCATTGAATTGCACTTGCATCCCTTGTTCGACAATCTGGCCTACTAAGACCGGGTTTTTAGTGATGGTTGGGACATGCAAGAAATTTTTGAGGTAGGTTTGTTTGCCATGATTCTTGAATGGGACGTTTCCAATGTGCCGTATTGAATGAATCGTGTCATCAACAGTTTTGACATAACCGGGCTGATCGGGCTTTCGTAATTCTCGGAACCAATCTTCATGAGACATCATATGATTGGATGCTCCTGAGTCAACAAACCACACATTATCCGAGGTTGAGGTGCTTGTCTCACCTTGTGTTGACATCAAATGCGCTTTGTGCCTCATCATAAACATTCCGCCACAATCATGGTAGTCGGAATTCGAGGTGTAATTCGTAAGTTGTCGGCTGGTCGACGCCAACTCTTGCTTCATCTTTTGGCACTCCTCTTCACAGTGGCCAAGTTTTCTACAGTACCCATGAGGGTTGCTGTCGAAGAACCCATTAGGAAGGGGAAAACTATGCCTACCTATAAGCTAAGGTCGGACATAGAATAGACGACAGACTTGAAGAAGATTCTCGAGGAATGTGTCTTGATAGCCACGTGACCTTGTCCTTGAGGGAATTGCTCGACATTACGAAAAAAGAGTTCCATGATACGATCATGGACCTTGTAAAGACGAGGAAGAAGAGAACCCACAAAAAATGAAAGCAAAAGCAAATGCCATAATGATGACAAGGGACGAAGTCAATGAAGATATGGTGGACAACCACTATACTTGACCTCATTGGGCATGAGCGATGACGGAGACACCAGTAAAGTTGGGAGAAAGAAAAGAAATAGTTGTGGCTTTAATAGACCATGGGTCCGAGATCAACCTTATGTTGACTGAGGTCTACAAAAAGGGAAGATGAACCATAAATATGAATCATGGGTGGAAGATCTGTGCGGCAACAAAAGCTACTGAAGACCTGTATGGCGCATGTCCTAGTGTCCCCATCACGACTGGCTATGTCGAGATAGAACTACAGTTATTTGTTCAAGACTCACATCCCATCCTATTATTCTAGGACAACCGTACATAACATCGTCCCGAATGGAAACCAAAGTATTCGACAATGGTATGACATTTGCTTGAGTAAGAAGTCTTGACGGGAAGAAGGCCGTACATTTCTTGATTGTACGTGCCAACCACGAAAGGAACCGGGATAGTCTCGGAGAAGCTACCTTAGATTTTTAGATTAGGCTATTTGCGAGTGGGACATGAATAGTCCAAACAAGAAAATACCCTGAAGAAGGAAGAAGGAGGGTTATACGTAGCCCCTAATGGAGTGTGCAAAATAAGCACATTTGACAAAGAAGAGAAGCCTCGAATGAAAGCTTCGAGGAAGCATTAAGGGAAGAACAAATAATGGAAGGTGATGAAAGCATCAAATGGGTTATGGAGGAAGCCTCATTTAACGAGACCATTGGTGAAATGGAGAATGGTGTGGACGCGGGCCATTGAAATGTATGTTGCCATCAACGAGTATAAACAGAGTATCATGGCCGAGGTAGTCGAAGTGAACACAAAATACAAAACAATGGACAAGAAAAAAAAGCCTATTGTTATTCTGCTACCCGAGGATAACTGGCAAAGAATGAAGGTAGTTGCATGGGATCCAAGCCTAAGGGATCTAAATGAAATAGGGCATGTCTTCACTGGTGAAACCCGGAAGAAGCTCAAAGTTGGTGGGGGTGAGCTTTTGCTACCCAAAGTTCTGGGAAATGTTGGAGCGGCACGGGAAAGCATTTGCCTTTTCCCCACAAGAGATCGGATGTGTTGACCTAACAGTTGTGGAACCAATGGTTATCTTCATAATACTCCATGTACCATGGAACTTGAAGCCGATTCCCATTCCGAGAGCTCACCTTCCAAAATTGCTAGAGCTATTAAAGGAAAATATTAGAATGGGAATCCTTGAGCCATCTAATGCGCCTTATTCAAATAGGTTGTTCATGGTGCTGAAGAACAACGGAGCACTTCGATTTATCCAAGATCTGCAACCGGTAAACAAGGTCACCATTTGTAATGCTAGGATTGGACCCAGTGTTGATGAGTTTGCCGAACTTTTGCGGGAAGGTCCATCTACTCGATTGGAGACGTGTATTCTGGATCCAAACAATTTCAACTATCTTTGTATAGTCGAGACATCACAACGATGTAGATTCCCATCGGGCTAGTAAGGATGTGTACATTACCACAAGGTGCAACTAACTCGGTGGCTCATATGATGAATGCCATGAACAAAGTACTAAGAGACTGCATCCCAGATATTACAATGCCTTTCCTTGATGATATCCCTATAAAAGGGTGCCTTGAATTAGAAAAGGATGAGTCTTTAGATCAAGATGGATGTCAAAGATTTGTTTCAAACCATATTGAAGAATGTGAGGGAGTGCTACAAAGACTAGAAGGTGCAAGGCTCACATTCTCTAGAGAAAAATCGGCATTCGGCCAATGCGAGGTCCTAATAGTGGGACATCTTTGCGGACCATACGGACAGAAACCCTCTTCTGAGAAGGTGAATGCTATTCAAGATATGCGAGAGAAATGTGGGACACAGACAGAAGTCCGAAGATTCTTAGGAGCATGTGCGTTCTACCATATTTGGATTCCACACTATGCTTATGTGGTTGAACCTTTGTATAGCTTACTGATAAAGGGAGAAAGTTCAAATGGGAACCAATACACACAGAGGCGATGAAGAGGCTAAAAGGGATGCTGGTGGCGACACCAGCTTTAAGAAAAGCCGTTGTTGTGAAAATCCGTCACTATGTGCGGATCGTGAGGCGGAACCGCCCGAGTTATGGATGGGAAGGAAATAGGGCTCACACGCACAACACAAGGAAGTTTTACACAAACAAGGCACGAGTATTCGAATGTGTTTGTGAAAAGGAGACGTGCATGGGCAAGCCCGAATCAACCCCTAATCACTGTGGGGAATAGCGCGGAATATTGCTCGGCCACAACCGAGTCTTGAACACTTCACTAACAATGAATCATAGAAATGGGAAGTGGAGAGTACACAACGGAAATACACAGGATGTTTACGTGGAAAACCCTAAATGGGAAAAACCACGGGAGCCCACAGACTCCAACTATCATTATAGGAGAAAGGTACAAGCAGAGCCTCGGAGGCAACGACCTCGAGCTCTGTATCTTCGCCAACTGGCAGTTACAACAGAGTATCGCTCTGTAACAACACCAATAACAACAACAATAACAACACACACTCAAAGTGATTGCCCTAAGTCATATTTATACTTATATGAACTTAGGGATATTTACAAATATAGCCTCAATAGGCTTACTCAAAACATATTTACAAATATGTCTTCTCTTCCGATTCTCACCGGGTCTCCTCCGGTTTCCAGATCTCTTCCCGTTCTCACCGGGTCCTCTTCATTCATCACTGGGTCCCATCTAGAGGGACCGATTTCCCAACAATCTCCCCCTTCACTCCAACATGGGATGTCTCGTCAGCCCGATCCGCTCTCGGCACGCGTCCAACCGACCCGTTCTCCTCCATGTCGATCTTCGTCAGCATGAACTCTTGATATTCTACTCTCTCTCGGATCCAGTGGTACCTCTGCTGGATATGTTTCGTGCGGGAATGGTAGGCCGCGTTCTTTGCAAGGTGGATGGTGCTTTGACTAGAGCTGGTATTCCTCTTGTTGGATCCCTAGCTCTCCGATGAAGTCCTTCATCCGGATTATCTCCTTGCCGGCTTTTACAACTATCATGTACTCCGCCTCCGTGGTTGACAATGCAACCGTCTTCTGCAACCTGGACTGCCACGAAATAGCTCCCCTTGCATAAGTCATGACATATCCGGATGTTGACCGACTAGTATCTGCATCAGCCAACATATCCGAATCCGTGTAACCATCGAGTTGGTGTGGAAACGACGGCCGGACAGAATGACAGATGCAGAGAAGGTCGTCAGGAGAAGACCGATGTAGAGAAGAAAGAGAAGACATATGCAGAGAAGAAAAAGAAGAAAGGAGGGAGACGAGAAAAACAGACGAAGAAGAAATCAGAAGAACAAGAAGATACAGACAAAAAGAGAAAAAGACAAAAAGAAGAAGAAGAGGGGCAGAGAAGAAAATTTGAAGAAAAAGGGCATTCGACAAAATTTCAGAACCGTAAGGGCAGAGAGGAAAATTTCAATAATTCGAGGGCATAGCATTGAATTTCAGAAGCTCGAGTGCAGAAGAGAAAATTTCGAAAACACACGGGCCGAAAATATAATTTCAAAAAATTTGAGGGTAAACATTTTAGAGACCAAGGGTACAAAATACAAAGCTCAATTCACATGACGAAACCGAAAAATACACATACATGTAACAGAATCATGAAAGGCCCATGCCGCAATGGAGGAGCCAATTGAGCGACATGCTAACCGAACGAGAAGGTTCGAGTCAAGCAATGCTCCGATCGAAGTTATTGATCGTAGAGCTATGATCCGGTCTTTGGATTTCCGACCGTTGAGACGACCGATGGAGTTCCGTTCGTTAATAGTTGCCATGGCGAGTGGGTTCACCGTGCGATGCACTGTCCCACAGGCGTGCCATGTGTTACCCGTAGGAGTTGTACGAGGCGGTATAAGGGTAAAACTCGTTAAAGGGGTTGTTCGGTATGTGTAATGTATATGAGTGTGAGGATGACTATGTGTGAGCACATGCACAATTATGTGCATGTGACAAGAATGTAACGGTCTCTTCTTGTAACAGACATATTATTTACCGTTACATTATGTATTATATAAACCCCTTATGGGGCATGTAATGAAGATAGTTTTTTCCCCTCTCATTTTGGTGTCATTTCCTATTTGTCCCTCTCTCTAGCTCTCTCCCTAACGTAACCCCCATGGGAGGGGGGTGAAGCCATTCTAGGCTTCACCCCCCCACCCCAATAACAATCCCACACCTGGTAACCAAACTCATCATCTTCGTATCCAAGGAATATGCATGTCTTGGACTTTGGATCCAGCTTTTCTCTCTTGTCCTTTGCAACATGCACATATGCGAGACACCTGAACACCTCCAGATGCCGGTAAGATACAACTTTACCGGTTCATACTTTCTGAGGTGAGTCTCCTTTCAAGGGTGTTGAGGGTGATCTATTTATCACATAGGTCGTCATCGTCAGCACCTCAGCCCAAAATGTCTTGGGTAACTTTGCATGTGCAAGCATGCTCCAGACTCTCTCCATTATGGTCTGGTTCATCCTTTCTGCCAGCCCGTTTAGTTCTGACGTCTTCGGCATAGTAAACTCAAGCTGGATTCCCTTCGACCGGCTGTACTCCTCGAATTACCCTTGATATTCACCTCCGTTATCTCCTCGAACCACCTTTAGCTTCCGGCCGGTTTCTCTTTCCACTCTCACGTGGAGCTCCTTGAAGACGGATAACACCTGATCCTTTGTCTTCAATGGTGAGACTCACAACTTCCGTCATCTATGAACGCCACGAAGTACTGTGATCCGGCATTTGACTTCGTGTCCACTTGACACGTCGGTATGCACCAGCTCCAGTGGTGCATTCCATCTCATCGGTGGTCTTGACCGGAAGGAGGTTCGGTTTTGCTTGCCGACCAAGCAATCAACGCACTTCTCAAGTTGCACGTCCTTCACCGGAATGAGGTTGTCTTCGGCAAGCCTCTTCATCCCCTTCTCACTCATGTGTCACAGTCTTTTGTGCCACAGCTCACCGGTAGTGGCGGATGCTATGTTCACTTCTTCCCGACATATCCGGGCATTCATCAAGTACAGAGTGTTGACCTTCCGGGTTCGGGTCACAATCAAGCTTCCCTTGCTGAACTTCATGAGTTCGTTCCAGATGCTACCCGTGTAGCCTTCATCATCTAGCCGACCGGCTGATATTAGGTTCAGTCGAACCTCCGGAACGTGTCGGACATCCTTCAACATCAACGTGCATCCGGTTGATGTCGTCAACAACACATCTCCTATGTTGATAATTCGGCATGTACCTTCATTCCCCATCCGGACACAACCATGATCATTGGCTATGTAGTATGAGAAGCATTTCCAATCCGGTGTCAGGTGGAACGACGCTCCGGAATCGACAACCCACGTTGTCTCGTCGTTGACAAGGTTTAACTCATTCTCTTCGGTAATGAGCATCAGTTCTTCTTCACTTGTCACGATTGTCGACGTTCCCTTCCGATCCGGGCCTCTCCGGTCCGAACCGTTTTGGTCCGAACTCTTCTTCGAATCAGTAGTGCCGGTTTATTTCTCCTTCCGGAAATGCCGATAGTTCTTCTGGAAGTGTCCCGACTTCCCACAATAGAAGCATGTGGGCCTCCCCCTTGACTTCGACCTCGTCCCCGATTTGTCCCGGTTTTGGGGACTCCAATACCGGCCTCTTCCCCGGTTCCGTGACTAAGGCCTTCGGATCGGTTCCGAACTCCCGGTTCTTCCAGCGAGCTTCTTCATCTAGCAAGCTTGATTTTACCCTCGCTAGGGACAACTATTTTCCTTCCGGCCCGGCGTTGCCCAACGTGACAACTAACGTCTCCCAGCTATCCGGAAGGGAATTGAGTAGGAGCAATGTGAGTACCTCATCGGCGAGAGGTACTTCCAACGAGGTTTCTTGATGTATCAGCCCCTGGAAGACATTCATATGCTCTGCCATACTGGAGCCGTCCTGGTATCAGAGCCTCACTATCTTCTAGAATACCGAAACCCGATTAACGCCATTCTTGTTCTGGAACATGATGCCGATCTTCTCCCAGATTTCATGAGCCTTGCTCTCTTCATTGAAGTTGTTGTACAGGCTCATGTTGATGAAGCACCGGATGTATGCCGTCGTCTTCATTTGCATCACCTCCCACACTGTGGCGTCGATCTTATCCAGTCCCTTGTCCCCGAACTGAACCGGCAACCAAAGATCTTTAACCACCAACATATCCCTCATCTTCGACTTCCACAATGAGTAGTTGGAGCCGGTGAGCTTGAACATGCCGCCGAACGATTCTTCCATTTCCTGTGTTGTTCGCTCTAATACCAGATTGTGGGGAATAGCGTGGAATATTGCTCGGCCACAACTGAGTCTTGAACACTTCACTAACAATGAATCACAGAAATGGGAAGTGGAGAGTACACAAAGGAAATGCATAGGATGTTTACATGGAAAACCCTAAATGGGAAAAACCACGGGAGCCCACGAACTCCAACTATCACTATAGGAGAAAGGTACAATCAGAGCCTCAGAGGCAACGACCTCGAGCTCTGTATCTTCGACAACTGGTGGTTACAACAGAGTATCGCTCTGTATCTCACTCTCTCTCTCTCTGTCACTCTCACTGTACAACAATATAACAACAACAATAACAACACACACTCAAAGTGATTGGCCTAAGTCATATTTATACTTTAATATATGAACTTAGGGCTATTTACAAATATAGCCTCAATAGGCTTACTCAAAACATATTTATAGATATGTCTTCTCTTCCGGTTCTCACCGGGTCCTCTTCATTCATCACTGGGTCCCATCTAGAGGGACCAATTTCCCAACAATCTCCCCCTTCACTCCGGCATGGGATGTCTCGTTAGCCCGATCTGCTCTCGGCACACGTCCAACTTGTTGGTCGTCAACACCTTGGTCAGCATATCCGACCCATTCTCCTCCGTTTGGATCTTCGTCAGCACAAACTCTTGATATTCTACTCTCTCCTGGATCCAGTAGTACCTCCATTGGATATGTTTCATTCGGGAATGGTAGGCCGCGTTCTTTGCAAGGTGGATGGTGCTTTGACTATCGTAGTAGAGCCAGTATTCCTCCTGTTGGATCCCTTGCTCTCTGATGAAGTCCTTCATCCAGATTATCTCCTTACCGACTTCTACAGTTGCCATGTACTCCGCTTCCGTGGTTGACAATGCAACCGTCTTTTGCAGCCTAGACTACCACGAAACAGCTCCCCCTACATAAGTCATGACATATCCGGATGTCGACCGGCTAGTATCTGCATCAGCCTGTGAAAGGAGAGGTGCATGGGCAAGCCTGAACGCTCCCTTGCCACAAGTCGCATGAACACACAAGCAAGATTTACACTAACACGGAAGACACGAAAGTTTGAATGCCTTTGTGAAAGAAGAGGTGCATGGGCAAGGCCGAAACGCTCCCTTGTCACAAGACACACAAACAAATAAGCAAAAATGACAATAACATATAAGATACGTAAGTTTGAATGCCTTTGTGAAAGGAGAGGTGCATGGGCCAGCCCAAAATGCTCCCTTGTCACAAGACATACAAACAAATAAGCACAAATGACAATAACATATAAGACACGTAGGTGAAACCAAACATTAGTTTATTGCAATATAATAGATTCTTTTATAAAATAAGAATCAATTTTACAACGGGTTTGATATGAATATGAGAGATAATTTATAAAGGAAGGGGGAAGAGAGGTGGAGGAAAGAAGAGAGTGGAATATAGAAGAAGGTGATTCTTTGTTGATGATTCCTCTCGATGTTGTTGATCCTTCTTCTTATACCTTCCAATTGAGTAGATCTTCCATGTTCCTTCTCCCTCCCCCCCTTCTTCACTAGAATAGGCTCTTTTTTATAGGTTTAGGATTGCTTGCCTTTTTCCCCTAAAAAAAAGCTTGTCTATATGAGTCGACTTTTCTTTCCCTCACTGGGTGGAAGCACGCTACGGTGTACCAGAAAAGTACTATTTTTTGCCACAAAAAGTCAGTCCTGTCGATACTGTTAGTACTAAATAATTGAGAAAAAAAAACAATTTTGGGGAGTGGGGTGAGTGTAGTACAAGTGTCATTTAAGACAAGGAGTGGGGGGAACATGTGAGGAGATGTTCTTTCCATTTTGGGGGCCATTTTCCCCTCACGTCGTTTTTGGCGCTTCCCCTCAAACCAACTCCTCTTACTCCTCTTCCTCTATCCCTCTGAGCTCTTCATCTCAAACATCCATGTCAGGTTTCTGGTTTTCCTCCAATGTAAGAGGTTTGTGAGGGTTTATGGAGCATATCTCAGACATCCATGTTAGGTTTTTGGTTTTGAGTTGAGGATTTCTTGTTTTGTTAGGGTTTCTGTTTTAGGGAGTGAGTTGAGGATTAGAGACTATTCTGAGGCCTCTTATAACAGCCAATAGTGACTTCTTCGAGAACGATTTTCTTGCTTCTTCCACCGATTGCAATTTATCTCACGATGATTTGAGGCTTTTTCCACCACGGCGAGGATCCTTCCACCAAATCGAGGCGGCATATCACACAGATTCAAGGCTCCTTCCACCATTGGAGGTTCCTTCCACCAAATTGAGGTGACATATCACATAGATTCAAGGCTCCCTCCACCATTGGAGGTTCATTCCACCAAATCGAGGCGGCATATCACACAGATTTAACGCTCCCTCCACCATTGGAGGTTCCTTTTTCGCTCGCCGCTACTAACGGAGTCTCAGTTGATTTCCTTTCCTTTAGCTACAATGATGTTTCAGTTCAATCGAGGCAGCATATCACATAGATTCAACGCTCCCTCCATTATTGGAGGTTCCTTTCTAGTACTAAATTTCAGAACTATTTTTTCATTTTCAGTACTAAATTTTTTCATTTTTAGAAATTTGTGAATAAAGAAATGATAATTGTCATCTTTGATCCGTAATTCTAATGTCCGAAACGAATTATTTCTCACTTTGCAGGCCGCATTTAAAAACATTTGATTGTGATTTCTTAGTGTAGTCTATATAACATTAACTACTCTCGCAAGACACTTAATTTTTTTGGATAAATCTAGTGACCAAATGGGGATCCCCAACGAGAGTGAGTTGTCAAGTAACTCATGTATATCTGAAAGGACCAAGAGACGAGTGGTTCTTCATATAGTCCGTTATTTGGTAGAAATAACGAAGAGATTTGGTGAAGAGGATCGTAGGGATATTATATGTAGAGTGTTACACCATCAACGCTTGAATGAAGACATGGGAAGAATTTAGGGACCAATGTGTTTCAAAAGAGATTGTAGAGTCTATGAAGTCATCCCTAGACTTAGTGAAAGGTGTAGCATAGACAAACTTGCTACAAAGAGGGCAACCCTACACATGGTTGTCAACGGTGTGAGAGAAAAAAAATATAGTGATACTAAAGTTGCCTTAGCCCTGGGTATTCAAAGAAGGAACTTGAGGAAACATCGCCGAAATATACACTCAAGCCAATTCAAGTGGCTGGGGTTGGGACGTAGAAGACAATGCGATGCCTTATCTCAAGAGATTATTGAGAAAGTGGATTCATTTTGGGCAAAAAATACCCGTGTCTCACCAAATAAGAAGGACGTGTGTAGACAACGAATAAGTGAGGGTAAGTAACAAATTCACCCTAGACACTTCTTGGAGATGACGGAGGTATTCCATTTTTTTATATCAATTCACATCCCATAAATTTTTGTTTTGACCAAGTGTATATTAATGTTTGCTATATATATTGGTTGATGTAGGCTGAATTGTACATGAACTTTAAAGACCAACATCCAAGCTTGACTGTTGGATTCCGCAAGTTCGAAGGTTTGAAACCATATTATGTTAGAAAATTAAATGAGAGGAATACATGTTGTTGTGTGTACCACGTGAAGATGGATATGTTAAGGCTTGGAGTGAATCCAATGCGTACTGATTCTAAGGGTATACACGGGAAATTATGTGTCTGCACTTGTGAGGTTTGTAGACCAAATGGGGAGGATAATAGGTGTAATACACGAAACATGACTTATGCGTCCGTTTCTGAGTTATGGAGGTCTTGTGTTTGTGAAAAAGAACCATCATGTGAGTGGCATCGTCGTACATGTCTTTTAAGAACATGTAAGGTTTGTCCGCTACCATTATTTTGTAGGTAGGAGCTTGATTTGGGAAATAGTCATATTGTGAAATGGAAATTTTTAGAGTATGTGACTGAAAATATTGGCAAGGGACTTGTAACTAAGCGTATCAAGGAAGTATATAAGGAGACATGTGTTGAAGACAAGGCCGTCAATGCGGAAGATCAAGTAGCATTCGATTGGGGTTGAGTACCTGCGTATGACAGTTTCTAAGATCGTGCACAGAGATAGAGAGAGAGAGAGAGAGGAGGCACAAAAGACTCTTTCTATTCAATAGAAACAATAATACAACCAACCTTACAAAAAGGTTACTAGGTCACTTTATATAGTGACAAACTTAGGGCAACTACCATTTATGCTAATTACACAAATGGCCCAGACTTGAGCTATACAAAGGGATAGTGTGAATACGTCCATTATACACTTGTATTCGACACTCCCCCGTAATGGGCGTATACATGGGTTATCTAAGATTACAGGTATAAACCTAGGTTCTCGGACATATCAGTTTTGTTCGAGTCGGCAGGGTCCGAAGGCAGAAGGCCGGACTGGTCGGGTCGGAAGAGTTGAAGCCGATCATTAAGGAACTGATGTCGGTTGTCTGAAACCATCCTGCGCTGTGTCCGACTCTAACCGGACTGGTTTGTCGTTACGCCCATCTGATGCCGAAGGGACCGAAAGCGGTCTGCCGAAAGACACTTGGTCATTCCATCTGCGACATTGTCGGTTGTGGATATTTTCTCTAGACCGATTTTCCCTGAAATGACGCAGTCCCGAATGAAGTGATATCGAACGTCGATATGTTTGGAGGCGTTGTGGTGAACCGGATTTTTCGACAAGGCAACAACACCTTGACTGTCGCTATAGACAACTGGGGCCGAGTCATGGTCGACTTGTCGAAACGTGTGCGCCAGCCGGCCGAGCCACAAAGCTTCTTTTGCAGCGTCGGATGCAACTACA
The DNA here is from genome assembly GCF_043228905.1 of Azolla caroliniana. Classification (NCBI taxonomy): domain Eukaryota; kingdom Viridiplantae; phylum Streptophyta; class Polypodiopsida; order Salviniales; family Salviniaceae; genus Azolla; species Azolla caroliniana. The sequence continues at coordinate 28,012 of NW_028230606.1, forward strand.
TATTCTGCTTCGGTCATTGAGGTCGTTGTGCACTCCTGAAGTTTCGACTTCCACGAAATTGCTCCATTGCCGAATTTGAAGCAGTATCCAGTTGTTGATTTCCGACTGTCTATACAGCCGGCGAAGTCCGAGTCGGTGTAACCGACTACGCCTAAGGTTGAGTTCGGACCGAATAGAATGCCGTGGTCTTTTGTGCCAGCCAGATATCTGAACACATGCTTGACTGCGTTCCAATGCGATCGGCCAGGATTGTGCATAAATCTGCTAACGACTCCTACAGCATGAGAGATATCAGGCCGTGTCGCGACCATCAGGTACATAAGGGAGCCGACTGCCGGTGCATACGGTACCGACTTCATATCTTCCCCCTCCGGACCGGATGTCGGGCAGTCTCGCTGAGAGAGCCGAAGATTCATGGGGAGCGGGGTTGAAGCAGATTTGGCTGATTGCATGTTGAAGCGTTCCAAGACACGTCCGATATAGTCGGTCTGAGACAAAAAAAGATGTCGTTTATCGCGATGCCGACTAATCTTCATGCCAAGTATGTGTCGTGCCGGACCGAGGTCCTTCATGGCAAACTTCAACCGCAATTGCCGAATGAGATCGGCAAGTTCGCCCGCGTGGCGTCCAGAAATTAGCATGTCGTCCACGTAAATGATGAGGAAGATGGGTGATCCATCGTGAGCTGTGTTGGTAAAAAGACAATGGTCCTCATCGCTTTTTGAGAAGCCGATCGATTGGATGAAGTCGTCGAACTTCTTGTACCATTGTCGCGGTGCCTGTTTGAGGCCGTATAGACTCTTCCTGAGTCGGCAGACTAGATGTTCTTGGCCAGTTGCCACGAAGACTTTTGGCTGCTCCATATAAATTTCCTCTTCAAGATCACCATGGAGGAAGGCTGTTTTGACATCTAGCTGAATCAGCTCCAAGTTGTCGGCTGCCACTACGCCGAGTAGAAAACGAAGGGTTGTCATTTTCACCACTGGTGAAAAAATCTCGTCGAAGTCAACGCCATATTCTTGTCGGAAGCCCTTCGCAACTAATCTGGCCTTGTACTTTGGGGTGGTCGAATCAGACGTCTCTTTTAGTCGATAAACCCACTTGCAAGGAAGAGCACGTCGATTCTGAGGTAATTCGACCAGATCCCAAGTCTTGTTTGCCCGAATGGAGTGCATTTCCGACTCCATCGCCAGATGCCAGGTGGCTGAATCGACAGATGTCGATGCTTCTTCGTAAGACGTCGGTTCGCCGGCGTCGGTGAAGAAAATTCCAGGAGAATACCTCTCCGGAGGTTGCGACAGTCTCTCGGATCGTCGAGGTATGATTGGACTGGTCGTATCGGGTATCGAGGTCGGATGGTCCGAAAGCGAATTATTCTGCTGTGCCGAGTCAGAGTTGTCCGAGTCGGTAGTGTAAGGTTCAGCTACCCGTGAAGCTGACCGTGTGTTAAGAGCGGGGCCTTCTTGAAGGGTCGGCACATCGGAAAATGTTACCCTTCGGACTTCGATCGGTGTTTCGACTGATGGATTCATAGCCGACTCGTTGAACACAACGTCCGAACTTCGAACGATTTGTCTGCGTTCGGGGTCCCAGAGTCGGTATCCCATTTCGCCGTCTGATCCATATCCAAGGAAAATGCATTTCCTGGACCGAGGTGCAAGTTTTCGGCGATCATCTTTCGGAATAAGGGCGTACGCCTCGCATCCGAAGATCCTCAACTTGTCGTAATTCGGCTTACTGCCGATCCATAGTTCCTGAGGAATTTGAAGTCCTAGAGGTCTGCTTGGCGACATATTGATTATGTGTACTGCCGTGAGTAGAGCCTCTGCCCAGAAGCCATCCGACAGTCCGGAGTGTTGGAGCATGGAAACTATCCGTTCTTGGATTGTCCGATTCATGCGTTCTGCAATCCCGTTTTGCTCCGGACTGTGTGGTGCCGTAAATTCACGTCGGATGCCGCGTTGTCGGCAGAATTTGACGAATTCTTCTGATTTGAACTCTCCCCCATTGTCGGTCCGAAAGCATTTCAGTTTTCGGTCAGTTTGATTTTCTACCATAGCGAGCCAATCGGAGAAGATCGAGAAGACACGATCTTTGGTGCGAATTGGATAAGCCCACACCTTTCGAGTCGAATCGTCAATAAAACTGACGAAGTAAGAGGCACCGCCGAGAGACTGATGCGGCATTGGGCCACAGACGTCCGAGTGGACTAAATCGAGAGGTCTCGTTTCTCTTGGTGCTGATGTCGGGTGTGATGCGGCTGCTTGTTTGCCATACTGGCAATGTTCGCAGAATTGATGATCCGAGAAGGAGAGTTTAGGGATGTATCCGGCTCTAGATAGGTGCGTGATGCCGGCCTTGCTGAGGTGTCCTAATCTTCTGTGCCATAGTGATGACACAGGAATATCCACCAAAAACAGGTTACCCTCTCTGAGCGTAACATGTAACGGATACAGTGAGTGTATCTTGGGTCCTCTAGCAAGCAGGAGGTTCCCCCTGTGGAGTGTCCACCCTCCCGAAGAAAAACCGGCACGAATGCCGTCTTCATCTAGTTGTCCGACTGAGATCAATGGCCTTGAGAGCTCGGGTACATGTCAGACATTGTGAAGTACAAGTGTAGAGCCACCTGCAAGGTTGAGCTCTACTGTGCCGATTCCAATGATGTCACAGTGTTGCGAGTTGCCGACTCGAACTGAGTCGGAGTGACGGATCGTATATTGCCGAAATTGGGATCGATGAGGAGTCACGTGAAATGACGCGCCCGAATCTAAGAGCCATGTGCTCGATTCTTCAGTCGTGAGCAGAACTTCTGATCCGACTGGATTTTTGATTGATAGTATATTCGGGTCGTTTGGTAGCACATCAGCTGAGAAGCTGACGTAATTGATCTCCTCATGCCGGCCACTCTTCTTGTCTGATTTCTGAGACTTGTCGTTCTTGTTCTTGAGTGCGCGGCAGTCGGCTTTGATGTGTCCGGGTTTCTTGCAATAGTTGCAGATTCGATTATCCCGTGACTGGCTCCGTCTTCGCTGATTGTTCGGCTGCCGTGAGGAATCTCTTCCTCGTATGTTCGATCGGTCTGTCGAACCTTGTACTACATAAGCGTCGTCTGTTGAGTCTTTGGCGAAAGACTTTCTCCGAGCTGCTTCGGTCAGGATTGCGCTCGTGACTTCGGAGTATTTAACAGCCGTGGTTGACGCGTTGCACACGGTTGTGACGAAAGTTTCCCATGATGAGGGAAGGCTGCTCATGAGTATCATTGCTCTGAGTTCATCCTCGATTGCCGTCCCCTGAGATGAGATTTGGGAGCTTATGCTTTCGTACTCATTGAGATGTGCTTGAACCGAATCTGATTCTTTCATCCGCAAGTTGTAGAGGCGCCGGATCAGAAACATCTTCGTTGCAGTGACCTTCTTTTCGTAGGTGTCCGACAGTGTTTTCCACAGTTCGAATGCTGTCGTACACGATTGCACCGTAAAGTATACCGATTCCGATAGGTGCATCCGAATCGTGGCGCGGACGATTCTGTCCAGCTTCTGCCACTCAATTGGTTTGTATCCTTCTGGAGGTGCTTCATTTTCGATGGGATCGATTTGCCCCTTGACTATGAGATAGTCCTGCATTTGCTCCTTCCAGAAGTTGAAGTTCGATCCATCGAACTTTCGTAGACTCATTTCTGACGAGCCGGATGTTGATGTCATGACTCTGGCCTAAGTCGGCTACGAACTTTGGTGAAGTGCAGCGGTTTGGCCCACTCAGTGTCGTTCTAGCCGAAGTTGGACACAAGTGATGTTGATTACGGAGAATCGGGGATTTGGTTCGGATTGACTACCGACAGCTGTCTTAGTCGAGTTGAACCTAGATTTAACGATCCGACAGTACTTCAAGCCGATTCGGTTTCGGTTGACTGCAACGGTGAGAGCAATGGAACCGACTGGTCCTTCCGATTATTGTCCAATCGAATGAAACACGAACTGGGGTTGTCCTTGAAGTCGTCGTTGTGCAGGAAGCCCACCTCAAGTAGTTACGATCAAGGAAGTAGAGTACAGCCGACTGGCTTACTCCGAGTGATGATCTAACGCAGCGAGATTCAAGCTTGTGTTTGCCTACTTTCTTCTCTGTTTCTTCGAATGACGCAAGAAACCGAATGCTTTGCAGACTAGGATGAAGCGAAAGGCCGAATACTGTGCAGGCTGTGATGAAGCGAAGAATCGAATGCTGTGCAGGCTGAGACGACGGCCGACAACGGGTTGAGGGACCTTGCTCTGATACCAAATGTTGAAGACAAGGCCGTCAATGCGGAAGATCAAGTAGCATTCGATTGGGGTTGAGTACCTGCGTATGACAGTTTCTAAGATCGTGCACAGAGATAGAGAGAGAGAGAGAGAGGAGGCACAAAAGACTCTTTCTATTCAATAGAAACAATAATACAACCAACCTTACAAAAAGGTTACTAGGTCACTTTATATAGTGACAAACTTAGGGCAACTACCATTTATGCTAATTACACAAATGGCCCAGACTTGAGCTATACAAAGGGATAGTGTGAATACGTCCATTATACACTTGTATTCGACAACATGTGCTACTACCCTTGTCTCAGAATTTAAGAAACAATTTGGGGAGTTCATTCCACATAACTTTCGGAGTTATTGGCAAAATTCACAGTTTAAGGAATGTATTAATAACTTTCCAACGGGTGTCATCGTATCCGTTATTGACTTTGCAGAAAACTATACATTTAAAGTTCAAAATGAGGTTCAGTCAATGCATTGGTACAATGATCAATGTACAATACTTTACATATTTGCTATTGGAGACAAGACAGTGAGTTACATAAGAAATCAATATTTTACATTTCAGATGATAAAAAGCATGATACAATATTTGTTCAACATTGTTTTAAGCTTCACCATGCAGATTTATTGTCTCTAGGGTTTAACTTTAACCGTCATTGGGTTTGGTCTGATGGTGCTGCCTCACAGTTTAAGGCGGCACGATCGTTCTACTTTATCGTCAGGTAATTTTTAATCCATATGTTTAGTACTTATAATGCAATGTCTAAGGAAGTAATTCTTGTGTTAGTGCATGCATACTAATTATGTTTGTAACTATTCAAACACAGTACTATTCAAATGGATGCATGCATACTAATTATGTTTGTAACTATGTTAAGTGTTCTTGATTGATCACATAGTACCATCCTGTCACGTAAATCTGTGTTTATTATCTTTTAATCCATGTGAAGTTGTCTCCATAGACACATTGTACTGTGTTGTGTGTTGTATCTGTACTAAATCAGTATTATTGAAGGATGTAAAGTACTCGTCTAGTACTCATAGTATTGGCCGTTCTTAAGAGTTTGTACTAAGTATCTTTTAGCCCATGTTGAGTGCTCTCCATGGACACATTGTATTGTACTATGTGTTGTATCTGTACTAAATCAGTATTTATTGAAGGATGTAAAGTACTCGTCTTGTACTCATAGTCGTCTTGTACTCATAGTATTGTCTGTCCTTAAGAGTTTGTACTAATTATCTTTTAATCCATGTTGAGTGTTCTCCATGGACACACTGTATTGTACTGTGTTGTATCTGTACTAAATCAATATTTATTGAAGGATGTAAAGTACATGACTTGTACTCATAGTACTGTCCTATATTGAAGAGTTTGTACTAATTATCTTTTAATCCATGTTGAGTGTTCTCCATGGACACATTGTATTGTACTGTGTGTTGTATCTGTACTATATTAGTATTTATTGAAGGATGTAAAGTACATGTCTTGTACTCATAGTACTGTCATACATTGAAGAGTTTGTACTAATTATCTTTTAAACCATGTTGTGTCCTCCATGGACACATTGTACTGTGTTGTGTGTTTTATCTGTACTAAATTAGTATTAATGAATGTAAAGTACTCGTCGTCAGCAACATAGTACTGCCCAATATTGAAGAGTTTGTACTAATTATCTTTTAATACATGTAGAGTGTTTTCCATGAACACATTGCACTATGCTTTGTGTTGTATCCGTACTAAATTAGTATTAATGGATGCTAAGTACGGTTGGTTGACAACATAGTACTATTTATCTTTTAATCAGTGTAGAGTGTTCTCCATGGATACGTTGTGCTATGCTTTGTTTTGTATTTGTACTAAATCAGTATTAATGGATGTATAGTACTCTCGATTGACAACATAGTACTAATGTTTGTTGGAAACTTGGGATACAAAAGCAAGTACTTCTCCTTATTCAACATTCGTATGCAATGGAACTACTTCGGGTCTGGACATAGAAAAGGAGAGCATGATGGCGCGGGGGTTGTGATCAAACGTGCCCTTACAAGTGAGCAGTTGGATAATAATGGTGCTAAGTTACAAAATGCACATGATGTTGTGGAGTGGCTAACATGGAAGATGTCAAATGATGGTAAGAACAGATTTTTTGTTGAGGTTCGCGTTGATGAGGTCGATAGAACTAAATCATATGGTTGTAAAACCGTGAAAGGCACATGCAAGCACCCATTGTGTATTAGGGTTTAGCCGCAATTGTTACTCCATACTTTATCATGCTTTTGTTCCATGTGTATAGATGAAGCTTGGGAAAAATGCATCAACTTATCAATCGTGGAGCCCTGGAAGCTGCAGAAGCTTGAGCCTGAACGACAAGATGATATCGAAGAGGATGCACATTCAAATGATATTGTATACTACAACCAACATCAAGACTTGGCAGTTTTATTGGAAGTTGGAGATCATTTTGTGGTGCTCAAATCTCCTCAGAATGAAGATTTAGAAGACTACTACATTGTGGTGTGCAAGCAAGGAAAGACATTATTGAAAGAAGTCGTGAGGGATGGCTGGGGCAACATGTTCAACGTTGGTGAGTCTGTCGTGTATGGAAACTATTATGCAAAGTTGCCGCAGTGCAAGAACACATATGCATTACTTAAAGATGCACCCATCGCAATAATCTACATTGCGGCCATTCTTGCGATCAAGTTGAATATGACTCAAGCAAAGCAGAAGGTTAAGGGATACAACATTGTCTACAAGGTCCCCCAAGAGGTTCATGAGCCCATATTAGGGGAGGTCTCTCTGTTTAATGCTTAAAAGTTACCCTATTAATACATTGTAGTTGGCAACTGAAAAATATCCGCTTGTAGTTCACTATTTGATGTATTGATATATTATTTTTGATGCTTGACAAATGAATTGATATATTTCTTCTTTCTTCTAAAGTGTTTAGAGTATTTATTGAGCTTGTTTTGAAAGTGTTCATGGTAATTATAGAGTTGCTTGTTTCTATGGTTTAGGGTGTGAAGTCTTCAATACTTAGTAGCATCAATATGGCCGAAACTTATTCAACTATCAATACCAGTAGTCTAATCCCTATTGTGTTAAGTCTCTATTCGACTCTGACTATGTGCACTCAAGGAGACCATACTTCGCAAGTATCAATATACATATTAGTTTAGTACTAATGTCAATTGTAAGTGTTCACTAATACATAGTAGTCTCTCGAAGTATCTCAGTTAGACGGATACATACATCTTATTTTAGTACTAATATGAATGTCAAATTGTTCCCTACTACATTCATGGCTGCATGACAATTGACAATATAATACATTCTCGTTCTCTACAATTAGCAATATAGAATTTCACATTACACTACAACACTAGATAAGTGATCTGATCTTCACAACATTTCACATTAGCAATTTAGACAGTATTTTGGTATACCAAATAGTTCAAGTTCAGACATCACTAACAGTTCAGCTATAGTTCAAGTACAATCGAAAGACAATCAAGCACCATTTCACAATTTCGCCGATCTTGTAATGCGCTTGTTATTGGTGCCAGTTTTTTGTGATTTTACATTCTTCTTTATCTTAAAGCCTTTAGGTATCAGCTTACTAAGTGGCACTTCATCATCAGAGGCATCAGAGAGAGGTGTGGATGTACGGGCACCTTGTACCAGTGGCAAGCTTGAGAGAGAAACTGTGTTTTCTGCAACTGCAATGCTTGTACACACATCCACAAAGGTATTGTTGATAGTCAAATTATCACTCATCTCCTGTATGTGGGTTGTTTTAGTGCTCATGTTGTTGCTAGTATGCTCATTCTCAGTACAGTTAGGCTCCTGTATGTGGGCTATAGCAGTACTCATGGTGAACTCCTCTTGGCTGGTGATAGTCACCTCATTCTTAAGACCACTGTGCTCTCCTTCTTGGGTGGTCTTTATTGCCCTATCATTATCGGTGATGCTAGTATACTCGTTCTTAGTACAATTAGACTCCTGTATGTGGGTTGTGGCAGTACTCATGGTCAACTCCTCTTGTACGGTGGCTGTCACCTCATTCTTAAGACAACCACAACCGTGCTCCCCTTCTTGGGTGGTCTTTATTGCCTAGTCCTCATGGGTGATGCTAGTATGCTCATTCTCAGTACAATCAGGCTCCTCTTCATTACTAGCTATATTCTTTCCACACTCCTCATGGGCTTCTATAGCCACTACTAGCACATTCTCAGTACAATCAGGCTCCTCTTCAGTACTAGCAATATTCTTTCCACACTCTTCATGGGATTCTTTAGACACTACTAGCACATTCTCAGTACAATCAGGCTCCTCTTTAGTACTAGCGATATTCTTTCCACACTCCTCATGGGATTCTTTAGAAAAATTGTTGTTTGTACATGCCAGCTGCTCTTCAAATATGAATGCTTCCTTTTTTTCTTAGTCCTCATGTGTGGAAGATGTGCTCCTAGAGTCTGCCTCCGTACAAAGGCTAATCCCAGAATCTGACTCTACACTTGTGCTCCATATAGTTCCCAATTCATTTGATTGCAATTGGGAATCAGACTACTCTTGTAAACCTAAATAATGGGATTCCAGAGAATATTAGTATCAACTTACATACTCAAAATTTTGCAAACATACCAACAACAATGAACATAGGGTTAATAGCCACATTTTTACCTATTGTTACATCCTCATACTATACAGCCGTAGACAACCCATTGCAAGTGGTAGGCTCAGTCATCTTCTCCACAAAATCTAAGTGTTCAACAGGTTGGAGCTCATTGTCAATAGAAGATTTCATAATAGTATCTATAGAATGCACCAAAAGCACCACTATAATAGGAACATCGGGTCATTTGAAACAGGTAATATGTCGCATTTTAAGAACACTACGTCGAAAAAGGGCACAAAACCATGAAGTTTACAAAAAGACGTGATGCATGCGTAAAGCTTTTCAAAAAATGTGGCAAAATATATTGAATTTCAACATGACTACCACTTTTAGACATAAGTAAAATGCCTAACAATATACATCGCCAAAATTACAAAAGAATGTACAACATGACTACCAGCTATAATGATACATATTCATGATTTAACATCTGAAAGTAATTTACAAAGTTTCAGATCATGTAGTAAAACGATCCCGAGCTTCAACCAAGTCAACATTTTAAGACATGTCTGATGGACTGGAAGAGCATTCTAGCGTCTCATCCTCATCATCAGTGGCAATCAATGCATTATCTTCGTCCAATTCCAAGCCAACATCTTTGTGGTTATGAGAATTGCTTCTGGTTAGTCTTTGTATATTGTTTGATACCATATTTGGGATTTTCTCCTTTATTATCTTGATGGTGGCTTGTCTTAGATGGCCTGATTTTGTCAATGAGAAGTCGTATACTAGTATGTCAACACGGTCTAGTGCGAGAGTAGCTGTGCTCGGTATATTCTTTCTTCTTCTCTTTCTACTTGAACATCCGACATCCTTAACCATCTCTAAAGAATACTTTCCCGTAAATGCATCAGGTGAAGATGTCTGATACCAATGGACCACAATTGACTTTGTGTGATTGCCTTCTTCATCCTTCACTAATTCAATAATTTTTGCAATCCAAAATGGATGGCCCAAGTTATCATCCCCAGCTAATGTTGCGACCAACATTCCAACTTGTAGTTCTTGCAAATTACCTTGCCATCCTGCCTCAACAATACGTGACTTTCTTGGTCCCATGTAAATATCTCTTTGCTGTGGTCGAACTAAATTATGAAGCTCTATATTATTCGATGGTTGATGATGAGTCAGCGATATCATTGATGGCACCCCAATATTCCATGTGAATGGGTTATGGATTGGCCAAAATCCGGCGATGTAATTATCTAAAATGGTGTGTTGATGGGTGAAGAAGATCTCCCACCATTCAACATCCTCATCACCGGCGTACTTCTTGGTGCGATCAATATTCTTTTGTTTCTCTTCAAGACATCGCAACCAATATGCCCTTTGTTCATCAATAGAACTATTGGGTGCCACATTTTTATGATCATCATATGGCATTTGATGTGCACCATGCAGTGGTACATCTAGGATATGAAGTAGGAGCCTACAACCTTCTTGGGGCTCCCATTGTGTACTAGATGAGTATTCTTTTGCAAACAACACCGTCATCTTGAGGTGGGCCGAGGTTTGTTTTATGAGGAAGACATGGTTGAAACTTATATTATTAAGAGGTGCAAGCACCCTACATTTCGTCCCATCACCATCCATGCAGAAACATTTAAAGTCATACACTTCATTCAAGTGATGTACTTCAGGCTTTGGTGTATATGCTTCACTTATCAATTTTGATAGCGTGGTAAGCGTGAAAGCATTACAACGAGCTAGTTTCTTTGAGAACCTACTAAACATTTGATCTATGTGATCATGGGTATGACCAACTAATAAGAAGTTGACCTTTATCTTTTTAAATATGCCCCTCTCTACTAGCATGCTTAGATAACCAAAGACAGTTGAGTTTTTATTCTCTCTTGTTCTGTTGTCTAGTTGCACGTATAGAACTGGCGGTACTATGCCTGACCATGATTGCAATACTCTGTGCATGACGGTGACAGTGAAATTAGGGTCGTTGTGGATATTAGGATAAGTTAAGAATACTTGTGGCCTTATTGTTTGACAATATGTCAAACGCCCTACTAGATGCATTTGCACGAGGCACTCATCTGCAATATCTTTTGGGAGTCGTTGGAAATACGGCAGACAAGTCTTCTTTTGATCCATGCCACATTAACATTTAGGGTTTATGTAGTTTTACTCTACAATTTGAATATGGATACCAAATAAAGATGTTTAATATTCAACCTAGTATTCATTTGTACTCCAGGATATACAAATTGACACGAAAACAAGACGTATACAATTCACCAAATGCTTGGATTTTATTTGGTTCTATATTTCACCATCCATTCGCAAAATAGGTACGCATGCATTGTACATTTTCGAAATCATGCTAAATTAGGGTACTTTTCTGCATCTCACCAACTATGGCAAAAGAGAATACGACATATTACCCTTTTCAAATGACCCGGTGTTTGTACATGATCCAACCACCCGGTTTTGAATCGCGTAGTCATCCGAACGACATGCGCCTACTCAAGAAGCCTCTCTATGGCCTCAAACAAGCACCACGTGTGTCACACTCGAAGATCACGCAATATCTTCATTAGATCAGATTTCGAATGTCAAAATCTGATACTTCTGTGTACATCTGAAACGAGTCGGATAGCCCGATTGTCATCATCCTTTACGTGGATGATTTGGTCATCAGAGGAAAGGATCTAAATCACTTCTCTCTGGCAAATTCAAAATGAAAGACCTGCACGAGCTACATTGTTACCGGCCGGCAAGGAGTCCAAAATACGGAGTGAAGGAATTAATTAAGTGTGGTTGTAAATAGGAATAGTGTGGACGGACGGACTAGAAACGGTATGCCGTTCCAGATCCGGACGGATCCCGAATAGGTGCGATGGGCACCGTTTTGTACTACGGGCCGGAAACCTATTTAAAGTCCCGGACCCCATTGTAATCGCAGCGGATAATTAATAGAGCATATGGTGGTTATACTTCTGTGTTGATTTCCGTTCTGTAATCACTGTTATATCTTACGCGTGTAATTAACCAAAGCACTCTAATCGTGTAACCTACGTAAGTCGGTGTAATCGTTGAATCTTAATCCTATGCCGTAATCACCCTTTGGTGAAGTGTCTCCGTGACACCTTGTGTTAGGCCTTGTCCGGTCAGAGAATAACACAGTTTTGGCGACCACGATTCCTGCTTTCTCGCAGCGAACGACGGTAATGGATGACTAGACCAACGCACGACCTGGTTACAGACCGAGCTCGACGCCTCGCCGAACGGCAAAGACGGCGTGAGACTTTCCAGCAAGCAGCGCACGAAATTCGCTCGGATCGTTCGTTCTCCAACGAGATCCGGAGAGTCGCGGAGGAATCTCTTCGGTTACAGCAAACTCGCGACCAGGGCGACGGAAGCAGTCTAAGTAGTCTCCGGGAAACCGAACGTCTCCTGGAGGCGCTGGCAAGCGGAGAAAACGAGGCAGAAGCCTTTTCAGCCTACGAATCGGATTCCGAAGGGGGATACAGCGTGCACACGAACTACCGGAGCAGCAACGATACCCCCGGCGGCCCGGAGGACGACGGGTCAGATACCGTGCCGACTCCAGAACCGGAACCGCAAACGGAAGCCGTCAACCCACCAACACCGGAAGTGGAAGTAGCAAAGCCACCGACACCAACGAAAGAGCCGGCAAAACAACCGGAAGTGGAACCGGAGAGGAAACCGGAAAGATATCAACAAACGCCACTAAACCGCGGCCTAATACTGGACGACGACATGCCGTTCCAATACTCAAAGTATCGCGATGATCCGGACGCGGAAGCGCATGTTCATGCCTTTGAGCAGACATGGGAAGCAAATCACACATCCCAGCGAATGACACCGGAGGAAGAAGAACGCTCGAAGATAGCGGAATTCGGGGTCACGTTGGAAGGACCAGCGACACGATGGCGGCGGACGCAGGACCCGGCGACCATCACAACCTTTGCAGAATTAAAAGCAAAATTCTTGCATTTTTTCCACAAGGAGGTTGACTAGACGACAATGGTGGGCCTGTTTTATACGATCCGACAGGAGGCAGGGGAAAGCATTCCCCAATTCGTCATCCGTTTCCAACGAATGCATAGCCAGCTTACCCGTGCACCCCCGGAGGAGGAATTACGGACGATATTTTTAAACGCACTCCGGGAACCGTTACGCACGGTGTGTACGGTAATCGACTTTCGAGGAAGCACCATTGACCAGGTCATTGACCGGGTCAGAGAAATGGAAAAGTCAAGCTCATGGCTTACACTGGGAACACTGCAACGGGCGTTACCCACCGAGGAAGATCTCCGGTTCCGGCAGGCAATTCAATGCACAATCTGCTTGAATGCCGGACACTCGGCAGTGGAGTGCACCATGCGAACCCAGTGTGTGATTTGTCAATCCAAGAGTCATACAACGGACCGGTGCGAGTATAACCTGTTAAACCGACAAGCACCACCCGTCCGACGGATCGAGCCAAGAAGCAGCCGAGACGAAGATGACGATCGTTGGCAAAGAATGAACCGGTACCAACCGGCACAGGATGTCCGGTACGGAGATAGACAAGAGAATGATGGCCGGTACGGGAATCGGCGTGATAACTACGACCGGTATGAGCGATCGGACCGTTATCGGGAGTCCAACAGACGACACGAGCAATACGACAGAGACCATTCCCCTGGTTACCGAAGGCACCAGGAGGACTACGGCCGATTTTACGATCCACCACGACCGGACTACCGAAATAAAAATAAGAATAATAAGAAACGTAATTTCAAGAAAGGTGGTCACCCTAGGGACCCGGAACAGGGAACCCCAAGAAGCCAACCGGCACAGAACGCACCACTCACTACGGGACCGACTCCGGCTACCAGCAATGCTGAATCCAGCAATACCCGTAAAGAGTACTGCTACTACTGCAGGCAGGAAGGCCACTACAGTAACCAGTGCCCGGTAAAGAGCTACGAGAAACGACCAGCAGTTAATATGGTGGTTCCGGAAGTGGCGGATATACAGCAAGTCACCACACGGTCGAAAGGCATGGCCAAAGAGTGGGAAACACAAGAGGCCATACGAAAACAGGCGACGGAATGGGTAAAGGAAGCCAATGAAAGGAACGTCGCGGACGCGGAACGGCAAAAGGCGAATACCATAGGGAGTGCCGGCGCTGGCCACGCAGAAAACGAGACATGGCAAGCACTGCAAGAATGTCAGATCACGTTGCCATTAGGAAGACTCTTGCAGCTCGTGCCGCGATTTACGGAAGGACTAAAAACGGTCATGACAGACGGTATAGCCCCACCAACACCAGTCCTCTTCTCGAATCCGGAGGAGGGACCGACGGTGGTGGACACTAGTAGTCCGGTGATTACAACTATTGTCAAAGGGCACGAACTTCCCGGCACCGTAATCGATGGAGGTTTCGGGGTGAACGTAATAAGCCTTCGCACGTGTGATGCCTTGGGTATACATGAATGGGAGCCATGTCCGTTCTGGCTACGGATGGCGGATACGAGCTCTGTATGGCCGACGGGCTTAATACGGAAATTGGAAGTCACCATAGGAGGTCACACATTTCACATCTCGGCTGTAGTGCTGCAGCTACAGGCGCAAGGCGCGTACCCACTGTTGCTGGGCAGACCATGGTTGAAAACAGCACACATCAAGCAAAATTGGCGGAAAAATATGATTACCTTCCGGCGCGGAAAAGCCAAGGTCCGGGTACCGACACAACCACGGACGAGCAACGGTAAGGAATGCACACCGCTGTATGCGGAATGCGTGAACATGCTTGAAGGGTTGGCAGACGACGAAGAAGCCCAGTACTTGGAGGAACACCCGAAGATCGTACCACTCTTCGAGATTGACGTGGCTGAAGCCGTAGCGCCATACTTGCCGCAGCGGGACGAAACCGAAGCCGAACCAGACAAAGATGCGATTCGGGAATTACGGCAAGCACAGGAAGCGTTGGAACGGGAAATGGCCGTTTCCCAACGGGTAAAAACATCCCAGCTCGACGAAGTGAACCTAGGAAGCAAGGACGAATCAAAGCCGGTTCACATCGCCAAAGAAATGAAGCCGGAAGATAAAGCGGCGATGATCAAACTTCTCACGGAGTTTCGCGACGTATTCGCCTGGTCATACGAGGACATGCGAGGGCTGGACCCTCAATTATATCAGCATCAGATCCACTTAGGCAAGGACGCGAAACCAGTGGCGCAACGACGTTACCGAATGAACCCCAACTACGCCGCCAAAGTGAAGGAGGAAATCGACAAACTCCTAGGAGTGGGCTTCATCCGGCCGGTAAAGAAAGCGACGTGGCTGAGCCCCATCGTCGTCGTCCCAAAGAAGAACGGTAAAATCCGCGTGTGTGTAGATTACAGGAAACTAAATGCAGCCACAATTACGGATGCATTCCCTCTTCCGTTCACGGATGGAGTACTGGATGCCGTCGCCGGCCATGAAGTTTATAGCTTTCTAGACGGGTTCAGCGGTTACAATCAAATCCGGATGCACCCGGACGACCAGGAGAAGACAGCGTTCGTCACCGAATGGGGGGTGTTTGTGGCCGAAGTAATGATGTTCGGCCTAAAAACGGCACCAGCAACTTTCCAGCGAATCATCATGGAGATCTTCGGCGAATACATTCCTGCCTTCATGCAGGTTTTCCTGGATGATTTTGCAGTCTATAGCCGGGGAAAAGACCATTTGCAGCACCTACGGTTATGCCTTGAAAAGTGTAGGTTATACCGGCTAAGCTTAAACCCAGCAAAATGCATCTTTGGGGTTTCAAGTGGAATCTTACTGGGACACATTGTAAGTAAGGAGGGCATTGCGGTCGACCCGGACAAAGTAAACGCGATATTAGGGGCACCGGCGCCAAAAACGGCCAAAGCACTAAGCCGATTCTTAGGACAGATCCGGTGGCACAGCCGGATGCTCCGTCACTTGGCTGACTTGGCTACACCATTACACACCGCGGTACATCGGACACCGTTCCAATGGACGGATACGGAGGATAAGGCATACAATGCCCTGAAGGTACTTTTATCGCAAGCACCCGTCGTGCAGCCTCCGGATTGGAGCAAGGAATTTCATGTGTTCGTTGACGCTTCCGACATCGCTATCGGCAGCGCCTTAATGCAACTTACGGAGCCCAAATGGTACCGGCCGGTATATTACGCCAGCCGGAAGCTGTCCCAAGCGGAGAAGAACTATTCGACGACGGAACGGGAGGCCCTGGGCATGATTTACAGTGTCACAAAGTTTCGACATTACCTATTGGGAAGGAAGTTCTCCTTTCATGTGGATCACTCGGCGCTCCTGTACTTAGTGTCCAAGGCGTCCTTGACCGGTAAGTTGGCCCGTTGGACCTTGCTGTTGCAGGAGTTCGAATTCGAGATTTTCCACCGGCTGGGTATCCAGCATGCCGTAGCAGACTACCTGAGCCGCTTAGAGTCCGGAGAATCAGGCGACGGAGTAGCGGATGAATTCCCGGACGCAGAGTTATTCCGTATCACCCCGGAAACGGCAGCGGACGACACGGTGGCATCAGAAGATATGTGGCTGACAAACATGCACCAGTTCCTAAGCACGGGCCTGCCACCGGAGGAAATGAACCGGGACGAGAGGAAACGACTGGCGGTGCAGAGCCGCAATTTCTGTCTGTTACGGGACACTCTCTACCACAAAGGAGCAGATGGAATATGGAGACGGGCAGTCCGTAGTGACGAGAAACAAGTAATCTTACGGGAAGCACACTGTGGGGTTGCCGGAGGACACTATGCCGGGGAAGCGACGGCAAGGAAAGTATGGCAGAGCGGCTTATGGTGGCCCACGACGTTAAAAGACGCCGTCAAGTACGCTAAGGAATGTGACCTATGCCAACGAATGGGCCAGCCTACGGAGCAAGCACGGATGCCACACCAACCGGTACTTCCACTAGAGCCATTCCAGAAGTGGGGGTTGGATTTTTTCGGACCGTTCAAGCCACCGGCAATGAGAACGGGTAATCGTTATGTCATCGTGGCAACAGATTATTGCACTAAATGGGTGGAGGCTAAGGCCTTGAGAGACAATACCGCGTCATCCACAGCAAAATTCCTGTACGAGAACATTTGGTGCCGATATGGATGTCCGATTGAATTAATCAGCGACCAAGGAGGGCACTTCCTCGGCCAGGTAGTGGAAAGCTTAACAACGTTCTATGCCGTGGTCCATAAACGGAGCACACCGTACTACCCACAAGCGAACGGGTTAGCAGAGTCCACCAACAAAACGCTGCAGAACATTCTCCGCAAAATCGTCAATGAAAACCGGACGGACTGGGATACAAAGCTCCATAGCGCGCTATGGGCGTACCGAACGGCATACAAAACAAGTATCCGGACAACGCCGTTCCGGTTAGCGTTCGGCTTAGAGGCGGTCATGCCGGTGGAATTTCAGGTACCAAGCTTACGGATCCAACTACGGGAACGGCTGAATGAAAAGGAGTCGGAGGAAATGCGGCTAGTAGCACTATGCGAACTGGAGGAGCAACGGCTGGCTAGCATCCTACACATGGAACTGGAGCAACGACGACGGAAAGCGTTCGTTGACCGTCACCGGAAAGGTAATGAAAAGATGTTCGAAATCGGAAAGCCGGTGCTAGTATTCCAAACGAGGATGGGCAAGATGCCGGGTAAACTCCGGTTCAGATGGACAGGCCCGTATTGGCTGACACGGGAATACAACGGGTCCTACCAGTTAGGGACACTTGCCGGTGAAGTACTAGGCAAGTGGGTCAACGGATTTAGATTAAAGCCCTATAAAGGACCGATGCCAAAGAACCCGTTTATGCAGACCACCGGCACTATACCAGGAACGGTACGGATGGAAGAAAAAGACGACGGGGAACCCGTAGCAGAGGCGAACGAAGACACGGCAACCCGTAAGGAAAACGGTAAGGGTCCGAAGGGACCTACGGATGTGTAAGGTCACATACCGTCATTAAAAAAAAAAAAAAAAAAAAAAAAAAAAAAAAAATCATTAAAAATCGAGGTGTGAACGGACGTGAAAGCAAGGAGCGAAAAGGTACGTAGTGGGCATTTAAGAGCCGCCACGTTACTTAATACTAAATCGGTACACGACGTGCACATGCTCGAAAAAGGCGCCAAGACGCATAGAGAAAAAGAAGAGCGCATGGAGACCTTCTTTTTTCGCGAGCCAAGAAGCACAGAAGCACCAAGGCAGTGGAAGCTTAGCAAACGCGAACCTGCACTCAGAGAACCCCCGCGTTCAGAACGCTCTCTCTCTCGCTCTCACTCTCTTCACCACTCTACCTCGCCATCCTTCCTCGACCTCGAAGCAGACATGGAACCACAAACGCTGACGGAAGCGGCCAGGAAATGGTTCAGGCAACACGGACTGGATGGGTTCTTGACCATCATGGAGGCACCACCGCACAGAGAAGCCGACCGGGTCATCAAGGAGCTCGCCACAGAGGTAATCACCGAGGAAGCGATCCGTGCGCTAACAGGCCTTCCGGAGGGAGGTATCTTTCAGATCGATAACCCAACCTCGGAGCAACTCATCCGATATTTCGGTGAGTACTCTGTTGCCGGCAAAGGCTATCGAACGCAGGGCGGCGAAGATCCGCTATTCAGGGAGATAGCTCGAGTGCTCCATGAGTACGGCCACGTGTACCCCTGACCCCCTGTCATGCCAAAAAATTGGGCAGGGATGATCATAGCCACCTATGAAGGGATCAAGGTGGATTGGCCGGTGTTGATTGCAGACGGGTTGTGCGCGGCAATCGACATGGTACGAGGAAAGGACGGCAAGGAGGGCCGGAAGCTGTGGCATGCCGTAGCTCAGTGGATAACATTGCTAGTGCCGCCGGTCGAGACCGTCCAGCCAAAGAAGCGGCCAAGATTATCGGAAGGAAGCACCTCGAAACCCGCGTCTAAACGACAGCAGCTGCTGGCGTCGAAGGCGACGAAAGGGAAGAAACGGGTCCCAGAACCGGAGGAGGTGTCACCGGTCCGACCCGTTAAGATAACCATACGGCGACCGGGACAGAAGGAACCGGAACCCTTGACGGCACAGAAACATGCCGTTACCCAGGAAGAGGAAACGGAGGAGGCAGAAGAGCACCTCCAACGACGGTCAAGAAGTAGGACCGCCGGGGAGCGTTTGTACCCGCAAGAGGAAGAAACGACGCCCCCAACTCAACCTGAGCAAACCACAAGGGAGGAACCGGAACCGGTGCGTAAGGAACCGGCCTTGTCGACTTCTATAGAAGAAGTCATTCCAACGGCTCCGGAGACGGCGAGAACCGGAACTCAACAGCCGGCGAGCCCAGCCAACACACACGGCGGCCAAGGAGTTGGACCAGTACAGCAGCAAGGCACCAGTAGCATGTGGCTACGGTGGGTTGGCGAGCAAATCGCCGGAGTGGTCGAGTACATAGAGGCGGAGGAGAGAGCGCACCACGAACGGTTGCTCGTCACAACCGTAGATCTAGAGACGGCCCGGTCCAGGATCCGGAGCCTTGAACAAGACTTGGACAGGGTCACAAGGGAAATGGCTCAATTGGCTTTGAGAACACAAGTCCAAGCACCGGTGACTCCGGGCAATGTACAGAATAAAGCGTCGAATCAACCTATACATAGCAATCAGACCCCGCCAACGGATACCGTTCTGGAGAGAAATGCGGCACAAGCCCAAGAGTTTGCGGACTTAAAGGATGAGCTAGCTGCCCAAGAAGCGCTGAGGAGCCGCGAAAGAGAGTTGAAGACGGCAGCGGAGGCAGAACTCAAAAAGACTGCTGAGAATCTACGCCGGGCCGAGGAGAGCTTACGGAAAGGCCACCAAGCGTACGACCGGCTCAAGGAGGAGAAGGAGAAAATGCTGCAAGAGAAGGACAGGCTCCGGAGGAACGCCGAAACAGAAGTAGAGCGCCTGAAAGAGGAACTCCGGCAGCTAAAGGACCGGGAGGACCGGAACCATCGCCAGATCAACGGCAAGCTCAAACAAAAAACAGATGAATTTGAGAACTTGCACCGGGAGTATAAACGGTTGCAAACGAAGCACAAGGAACGGACAGATGACCTCCGGCAAGCAGTTGATCGGACCGCAACAGCATACGCTAAGGAACAAGCGGAAACCAGAAGACGGTTGGAAGAGGCGGAGAAGGTTCGGACAGAGCTCCTTAGGCAACAGCAGGCGGAAAAAGAAAGAGCGGCGGAGGTACTGCAGAGGCTGCAGACAACATATCAAGGGCAGCTGACGCGCTACAGAGAGTAGGCGGAGGATACGGCGAATCTCATCAAGCAGTTGAAGGAGGAGCGACAAGTGGTGGAAAGTAGAGCGCAAATGGGAGCAAGTCGCATCCAAGATATCATGCGGGCCTGGTTGAACCAGACCAAGAGCTTGATTGACAACGGTTCCGTCAAATGGTGGACCAAGTGGGCCACGAACGCGGCGGAACTCCAATTGCTCCGGGCCGACGTAGAGAACCGGCGGAAGGAGGGAGATGATTGCTATATGCTGACTTCCGAAGACTTCACCGGCATAAGAGATGAGCTGGCCGAGGACTTTCAAGCCTTGGCAGACGACCAACTAGGGCAAGTCCGGCAACTTGTAGCTCAGCTGGACGACGACAGGCTGGAGGCGCAGATCCAGTTTGAAAGCTACAAGAGGTCCCGGATCCGGGAAGAGAAAGCACGAGAACCGGTTACGGTCAACCTCAGTGATGAGGAACCGTTACTGGAAGGAGACCGGACCGGAAGCAGTCAAACGGAGATGCCGGAGTCAGAGAGACAAACGGAGCAACCGGAGTCAGAGAAACAAACGGAGCAGCAGCAGCAAGCAGAGCAGCCAGAGCAGCCTCAGGCCCAACCGCAACCACAGCAGCAGCAGCAAGCACAGCCGCAACAACCACAACCGGAAGAACAAGTGGAAGTTCTGGAACAAAGTATTTTGGACAATTTGGGTGAACAATGAAGGGGCCGAGAAGGGTTCGACGTACAAGGTATTGTCCCACGGGCGTGCCATGTGTTACCGGCCGGCAAGGAGTCCAAAATACGGAGTGAAGGAATTAATTAAGTGTGGTTGTAAATAGGAATAGTGTGGACGGACGGACTGGAAACGATATGCCGTTCCAGATCCGGACGGATCCCGAATAGGTGCGATGGGCACCGTTTTGTACTACGGGCCGGAAACCTATTTAAAGGCCCGGACCCCATTGTAATCGCAGCGGATAATTAATAGAGCATATGGTGGTTATACTTCTGTGTTGATTTCCGTTCTGTAATCACTGTTATATCTTACGCGTGTAATTAACCAAAGCACTCTAATCGTGTAACCTACGTAAGTCGGTGTAATCGTTGAATCTTAATCCTATGCCGTAATCACCCTTTGGTGAAGTGTCTCCGTGACACCTTGTGTTAGGCCTTGTCCGGTCAGAGAATAACATACATTACTTGTTAGGCATCGAAGTAATTCAAACACCAGTCGGGATAACGATCTCACAACGACACTACGTCTTCAACTTACTCTACAAGTTCGGGATGACGGAGTGCAAACTTGTGTCCACCCCGCTGGACCGTAATCTCAAGCTTGATGTTGATTCTGACACCGCCGAGTGCGAGCCAACTCAGTATCGCCAATTGATCGGCAACCTCATCTACCTAACCATTACGTGACCCGAGCTCAGCTATTCGGTCGGCCTACTCAGCCAATTCATGCAGAATCCGCGAAACCTTCATCTTGACTGCGCTAAGAGGGTACTTCAGTATGCCGGTGGTACGATGGATTACAACGTCAAATACAGGTCAAATACAATAATTTGACATGAAGGGTACACAGATGCGGATTGGGCAGGTTATAAAGCGGATATACGGTCAACATCAGGATTCGTTTTCTCCCTCGGCAACAGAGCAATCTCATGGAGAAGCAAGAAGCAACCGATAGTCACACTGTCGAGCTTGGAGGCCGAATACAGGGGCACGGTGGTCGCCGCATGCGAAGTTATATGCCTCAAGCGTATACTGAAGGATCTGGGTGTACCCATCAAGGATCCGATTCGTCTATACAACGACAACATGAGTAGTATCTACCTGGCGCGGAAGCCCGTATTCCATGCGCGGACTAAGCATGTCGAAGTGCACTCCCACTTCATCCACGAGCGCGTACAGGCCGGAGATATCGATTTACAACATATCTGTACGCACCTCCAAGTTGCTAACATTTTCACAAAAGCCCTTGGTATCGACAAGCTATGACAGTTCACGTCGAACCTTGGCTTATCTCTTCCCCACCAATCGAGCTTGAGGGGGAGTACAGAACAGTGAAGCCGAACAAGGAGTACGCAACTGAAAAGACAAACAATCGAAGTTCGAAGTGTTCCGAAGACCGATCCGAAACAATGTTTTGATATCCGGAAGTTGTGTTCGAAGGAGCGTGTTGAGAATCGAACTCAACTTCCCATAGAAATAGGTTTCACACTAGGTCATGGACATACCATGCTAGTTTTGTAAATAGTTGAAAGGGCCCTTGCCCTAGTTTAGTTGGTATTTAAACCAACCCTTTGTAACCTTGTTACTGTTGGAAGTACTATACAGTTTTCTTGTTAAGAGCTCTCCCTCTCTCTCTCTCTCTCTCTCTCTCTCTCTCTCTCTCTCTCTCTCTCTCTCCCTCTCTTTGTTTGTTGTACACACACACACACTCAATTATCTTCCGTTACATTACACCACAAGCTCCATTTCTTTACAGAATTGATGGAGTATGCCAAACTTTCCGTGTACAGCCATCTACAAATGTGATGAAGTACCAGGAGCCTCTTAGTGATCGCTCTGGCATGGGCCCACATATTTCTGTGTGCACGAGCTCTAGGGGATGTCGTGTCGTCTCGTAGTGGAGAGAGTATGGACTTCGGGTTTGTTTCCGATATTGACAATGCTCGTAGAAGTCCGTCTTTGCCTAGAGTTTCGGGATGTAACCGATTGACATCAGCCGATCAAGTCCGGTTTGAGACATGTGGCCTAGTTGGCCCTGCCATAGGTTCGGGTCGGTTTTCTCGGCTACGTTCACGGCCCCTTCAAGGTTGATCGCCATCAATGAGTATAGATTATTATACTTGTGCCTACTACCGATTTTGAGGTTTCCTTTGCTGATCACCCATGTCGACTCATGTAGAGTCGTTCGATACCCGTCTTCGGCTAACATGCCGATGGAGACCAGACTCCTCTTTAGATCGGGTATGTGCCGAACTCAATGCAGGGTTATTGTGTTGCCATTTGCCAATCTGATGGGAACCTCCCTGGTTCTGACTATCTTGCACTCCTACCGGTTTCTCAGTCAAACTGTGCCACTGGCGTTGGCTGAATAGTTCGAGAACCATTCAATGTTGGGGGTCACGTGAAATGTGGCACCAGAGTCTAGTAGCCACGTGTGTGCAACTTGTGCACTGTAGAGGAATTGTCCGATCATTGAGTCCTCTAAGGAGAGGATTTCTCCAGATCGGGTGTCGGCAACGTTGATCTGGTTTCCGACTAGAGAGTGGTCCGAGTTGGAACGTGCCCGATTCCACTTGGATCGTTGACCGCTCTCTTTTCTTTTCAATGCCAGCAGTCGGGAACATTGTGGCCAGCTTTCCTGCAGTGTGTGCAATACTCGCTTGATTTGTCCGTTTTCGACTTCGACTGTTGTTGGTCACTCCTTGTTTTCGATCTGCTATAGCGTTGACCAATTTTGTCGGCTTGTTCTTTCGTTCGACTCAGTCGAGTGATGGGCTTCTGCCGATGCATCGATGGTTAGTCCCATCGATTTTCGCATGATGTCCTCTATGAGGACTTGGCCGGTTGTTTCGTCCAAGTTTAGGATCGGTCGGCTATTGGCGTATGTCATGCAGAATACCTCCCAACTCGCCAGCAGGCTCGATAGGAGGGCAAGGGCTTTCACTTCTTCTTCGAAGTTGATCCCTTGTGATAAGAGCTCAGAAAACACCCGGCTGAAGGTGTTGATGTGGGAGGTTGCCGGATCGGTCTCTCTCATCTTCATGTTGAACAATTGTTTGATCAAAATCAGTTTCGAAGATGAGGAATTCTTTTCATAAATTTCTTGTAGCTTCTCCCATAATGAGAACATTGTCGTCTCTTTTGCCATGCTAAAATAGACATTTTCGGCTAGATGCATTCGGATGGTGGAGCGTGCGATTTCATCCGTTGATCTCCACTCCTCGGTGTTAGGAAACAGGTCCCTCCGAATGGTGAAGACCCGGTGAGAACCGGATAAAGAGTACCCGGCTACGGAGAGCCGGATGGTGCAGAGCCGGTGAGAACCGGATGAGGAGTACCCGGAAACGGAAGACCCGGTGAGAACCGGATGACGAGTACCCGGCAAGCGCCGGATGATGCAGGCCCTATGAGGAGTGCTCGCCGGATGAAGAGACATATTCGTAAATATGTTTCTGAGAGTCCATCGTGGCTATATTAGTAAATAGCCGAAAAGTCATATTAGTATAAATATGACTTAGGGCAAACTTTAGTTAATGAGTGTTGTTGTCATTCTTGTTGGCGCAAGATTAGTGCGTGCAACTATGTACAGAGAGAGTGAGAGAGAGGAAGAGGTCGTTGCCGCTGATTGTAACCGCCGCCTATGGCGAAGATAGCAAGCTTGAGGTCGTGGCCTCGGTGCTTTCTTATTGTACATTCTGACATAGTGATAGTTTGCGGTCTGTGGGTTGCCGTGGTTTATCCCGAGTTTGGGTTTTCCACGTAAACATCCTGTGTACTCTTCTCTTCACTGTGTCGTGCATTCATTCCCCGTTTTCTGTGTTTTATTCTAGACTCGGTTGTGGCCGAGCGTTGTTCATCGGGAGCGTGTAGTTCCTGTCACTCGGTTGTCATTGAAGCAGGTTTTTCGCTGTGTCGAATGGCTTCGATCTATCTTCGAATGATCAGCACATCCTGCATCATCTCCTTCCACAGGGCAAAGTTTTTGCCATCGAATTTTCTGATTTCAACTCCTATTCTGGATGTTGAAGCCATATTTTGTTTGTGAACTTGAGATTTCTGACCTGGTCTTTTCTTTCAGCTTCTTCTATTTGTCTGTTGCCAACGACTAGCAAAGATTCGCTCCGATACCAGTTGTTGGTAACGAGTGCAGTTAGCGGAAACGTGTGTGGATCTGTTGTCGGTTCTTAACAGCAAACAACGTAGACAGAAAAATAGAATGGGCGTGGACGTACATAGTGCAAGCTCTAATGGAAAGCTTTATTGCTTCGTTCTCCCTCTCCCACTGTGAGAAATCACTCGTTAGTCTATACAATGTTAAGAATTCACTTATATACTAAACCTTAACTTATTGATGAGTTCACACTCAGACGGATACAACTTGGAAGGAATCGTTCGTTTATGCCAACAAGCACTACCTGATCGAGTCAGAAATGATAATTGAAACGGATTGCCTCCCAATCCTTGGGATGATCTCAAGATGTGCGACACCAAATCTGACTATGCTAAGGTGGATCACTTATATAAATCTTTGAACCCAGAGATACACCACATTGCAGGAAAGAACAACGCCATGGCCGACATGCAGTCAAGAGCAAGATTCGAGGATGAGAATAACATGGTTTCGGAAGATGAAGACATCGCCTGCGACTTCTTCAAGACGGCCAGACTGTCGGTGGAAGACAAAAGCACGCCAACCCTCCACACCTTCAACGAGAACGAGTATGAAGGAGAGTGGTTACTGATCGACAAGTTCTTGAGAACAATGACGACGGATGCTTCGTGGACGAAGGAGGAGGCTCCATGAATCCGGAAGAAATCTTACCGGTACTTTCTGAAGGGTGGATTCCTCTGGCGGCACTCAAAGAGAAGGACAAGGATGCCACGCCAAGTAGTGGTAAAGAGAGAGGACCAAGCAATGCTGATATCTAAATTCCACGAGAGTCCTTGGGCAACTCATAGAGGAACATGGGCGACATTTGAAAAGCTGAAGGAGAAGTATTGGTGACCAAGCATGTACAAAGATGTACTTTATTTCATGTCCACATGTGAAAACTGCCGAGTACATTCGAACATATGTCACCGTGATGAGTTGCGGCCAACATACCCACTCACCATACACTTCAAATGGATGGTGGATCTAGTCTCGATGCCAATAGGAACGGGATAGATGAAGTACTTGGTACTGGCAAATAAGATGACGCTAGTTGTTTGCAAATTTCTACTCGAAGAGGTCGTCTACCGATATGGATGTGTAGGAAAGATAGTGGTCGATTGAGGGGAGCTAGATGCACACAAAGCAATGGAGCTCTTCGAGCAACTAGGCATGAAGCTCTCCCTCACAACTTCCTAAAACCGAAAGGGAATGGGAAGATTGAGCGAGGGCATGGGCCAATAGTCAAAACCATCGTATGCGCATGCGACGGTCGAGTCGGGAACTGGCCGTGTGTATTGCCCTATGCGTTGTGGGCCGACAGAACTACACACAGTTTTGTGATAGGCTATATGCCAGTAGAGCTCATGTATGGATAGAAGCCATTAAGGCCCATCAAGAGGACGATCGCCTCATGGGTAATGATACCATGGGAGAACGAGATGAGTCAAGAAAAATTACTAGCGATGCGGATAAGGTAGATGGAAAGAAGGCCCGAAGATCTAGAAAATGCGCAAAAGATAATGGAGGCAGCCCGAGTGAAGGCAAAGATTCGGTTCAACAAGACACATTGACTGCGCCCCAAGAAGATCGAAGAAGGAGATTGGGTATTGGTCTACGCCAACAGCCTTGACAACCAACACAGGACAACAAGAAAGTTCACAAGAAGGTGGTTTAGACCATAGGTGGTGATGAGTGCCAATGACAATGCCACCTACCACCTCACGGAGCTAGACAAATCAAAGTTGGCCATACCCATTGCGGGGAAAAGAGTAAAAATCTTCAACAAGACGAGGGTCTTGACCTCCATCACCTCAACGATGAAGATGGTAGGGCGGAACCCACAAACGTGTGTGAGGTCAAATTGGACGTGGAGGAATCTGATTGATCACCGTAGCCGAAATCTCAGACTCTCTTCTTGGCACATACCAGAGGACATGCGGGTTGGTGGGGGTGGATGTCATGAAGATTTTCAGCAACGGTGTGAAAATTGCGTGGAACGAACAAAATTAAGAAGGTGCAATATGCACACGTATGAAAGAGGTTATAGTTACACGCGTATGTTAGCATGTTGTAAATATGAGAATCATAAAGGAAAGGCTAGATGTAAGGTTAAACATGTGCACATGTGATGTGCGTTTAGGTGCACATTACACAAAATATAAGAATAAGCCTAGGGCCTAGTGGCATTTTTGTGCATACAGAGGGGTGCAAGTAGGGTTTTGAACCTTGCACCTCCAAGATAGGAAACAATTGTTTCTTTAAAACCATATTTTCATCATTATATTTTTCACATCTAAATTCTCATACATGAGAGATTGAATGAGTGACATGATTATCATGCATCGCATGTAGTGCATGAAGCGCCAAATGGATATCATGCATCGCATGCATTCCATCCATTGTATGCATGTCTTGTACCCTCACATGCATCATATGCATGGGGGTATCTATATGAGAAAGAAAGAAAAAGAAAGGGGGGAATCAAGCAATGTATTGAATAAAAAAAACAACACAAAAGAAACCTAGTTATCTTATTGGTAATGTGTCTTGTCTCTCAAAATCGAAGTCAAGGGTTCAAACTTGGAATTGGAATTTTCGTCTCTCTCTATAGTAAATAATTTCTCACTTACGCTAGTAAAATATCAAGTCCTTCCGGTCCAGCACCCCAACGGTCCCTTTTCATTTCACGAACACACGAGGATATCCTGGACAACATCTTCCTCCATTTTTGCCAAAAACGTAAGCAAGCAATGACCATGTTGTCGCAGTGGTTGTAAACCTCATCCAACTACCCTCGTATGTAGTTGATAATCGTGAACCAAATATCCATGATCAATTCCTTTTGGGGGGGCGTACCAAATCTTGGAAAACCTTTAGGCAACGTTATTGTGATGTTTCTAACACAGTGTGAAACTACCCTCGAAAAGAAGCAAAATAGTAGTTTAGATAAACTAGTATTGTGAAGTCAACTTTATTGGTAACAAAAATACTTTTTCATTTTGTCAAATATAATTCCTTATAAATAAAAGTTCAAAGGATTGAACATTACAATAAATAATGATGAATATTAAATTAGAGGCGGTTTTCAAAAGTAGAGAAAAGTAGAGAAAAAGATGGAGAGAAAAAAAAAAAGCACTCGTGGGTATGAGGATCACAGTAGAGAAAAAAGCTCATACTTTCCTCGTCAGATGTCCAAATTAGAAAAGAAAAGATTCATAAGAAAGCTAACCCAAAGAGCTTTTCAAGAATATCTTGCATGTGAAATTTGGGGCTAGAAAACAGAAATAGTGAGGAAAAGAAAAGTCAACTCATATAGACAAGCTTTTTTTTTAGGGTAAAAAGGCAAGCAATCCTAAACCTATAAATAAGAGCCTATTCTAGTGAATAAAGGGGGAAGGGGGAAGGAACGCAGAAGCTCTACTCAATTGGAAGGAAAAGAAGAAGGATCAACAACATCAAGAGGCATCATCAACAAAGAATCACCTTCTTCTATATTCCACTCTCATCTTTCCTCCACCTCTCTTCCCCCTTCCTTTCTTAATTATCTCTCATATTCATATCAAACCCGTTGTAGAATTGATTCTTATTTTATAAAAGAATCTATTATATTGTAATAAACTAATGTTTGGTTTCACCTACGTGTCTTATATGTTATTGTCATTTGTGCTTATTTGTTTGTGTGTCTTATGACAAGGGAGCGTTTCGGGCTTGCCCATGCACCTCTCCGTTCACAAAGGCATTCAAACTTACGTATCTTATATGTTATCATCATTTGTGCTTTTCTGTTTGTGTGTCTTGTGACAATGGAGTGTTTCACGCTTGTCCATGCACCTCTCCTTTCACAAAGGCATTCAAACTTACGTGTCTTATATGTTATTGTCATTTGTGCTTATTTGTTTGTGTGTCTTGTGACAAGGGAGTGTTTCGGGCTTGCCCATGCACCTCTCCTTTCACAAAGGCATTCAAATTTACGTGTCTTATATGTTATTGTCATTTGTGCTTATTTATTTGTGTGTCTTGTGACAAGGGAGCATTTTGGGCTTGCCCATGCACCTCTCCTTTCACAAAGGCATTCAAATTTACGTGTCTTATATGTTATTGTCATTTGTACTTATTTGTTAGTGTGTCTTGTGACAAGGGAGCGCTTCGGACTTGTCCATGCACCTCTCCTTTCACAAAGGCATTCGAAATGGTGTGTCTTATATGTTATTGTCATTTGTGCTTATTTGTTTGTGTGTCTTGTGACAAGGGAGCACTTCGGACTTGCCCATGCACCTCTCCTTTCACAAAGGCATTCGAAATTGTGTCTCCCGTGTCTAAACCTTGCTTCTGTCTCCGTGTGTCTTGTAACAAGAGAGCGTTCGGGCTTTGCCCATGCACCTCTCTTTTCACAATGGCATTCGAAACTTTGTCTCTCGTGTGTGTAAGTAAGCCTCTTCCTTGTGTGTCCATGTGTAAGCCTTTCTCACGTGCATTAGTTCGCCTTGTGACTAGGGGTTGATTCGGGCTTGCCCATTCACCTCTCCTTTTCACAAACACGTTCGAAACTTTGTCTCTCGTGTGTGTAAGTAAGCCTTTTCCTTGTGTGTCCGTGTGTAAGCCTTTCTCACGTGCATTCGTTCGCCTTGTGACTAGGGGTTGATTCGGGCTTGCCCATGCACCTCTCCTTTTCACAAACGCGTTTGAATACTCGTGCCTTGTTTTTGTAAAACTTCCTTGTGTTGTGCGTGTGAGCCCTATTTCCTTCCCATCCATAACCCCGGCGGTTCCGCTTCACGATCCGCACATAGTGACAGATTTTCACGACATAATAAAGTGGTGAACCCGACGTGAAGAGGTGGTAGGAAGGATCAAGTGCTTGAAATAGAAGGTTAGAAGATGGCTTCTTCGACAAACACCCAAGTTGATGAAGTGGCGAAGTTGGTGGATATTGTCGAGCATATGATGAGAGCTCGAGATAGTGATGCAAGCTTAGATAATTTGGTGGACGAAACATTACGAATTTTCTCGCTACATACAAGGCGGAGATGCAACAACGTGAAGTCATCGAAGAGAAGCAAATATCAAGCTTCAAGTCTGTCGTAGCAATTGGGTTACAAGGCCGTATAATGGAGATTCAAGCCGCCCAAACAACATGGGTGGGATTTGAAATGGCGCTTTTGGCTGAATATATGCTTGAAGATGCGTCGAGGATGAATCTTCATAAAGTGGATCGAGAAGAAGGGGAAGAACATGAACACATTGAGAGTGTACACCGAATTTGACCAATGTACAACCGTCTCCCAAGAACCGACCAAACACTTCTCGAAGGAGATAAAGTTTTGTACTTCTTAAAGGCGGTGGATGCAAAAGATAGACGAGAACTAGGTAGTCTATTAGAGGACAAAACACAACCCAATGGTCTCATAACGGATTGGGTTACGGTGTCAAGTTGTTACGCTCTTCGCGTGTGGAAAGAGGCGGGACCGCAAGGGCCTTGAACCAAGGAGCGTGAGAAAGAAGAGAAGGAGAGAGAGAGCAGCTTGCAGGAACACAAAAGGAGAAATAGAGAGAGAACAAAGTCTTAATTACAAAATCAATAACGATTACAACCGGCAAGCCAGCAACGGACCCAACTCAGGCGAACACACACACACACGATTCTCACGCACGCACACAGCTTGACTACACTGTGGAGCCTCTGCCGGAAGCACACGGGTTGTCCATGAAGCAGAGCTAACTCAGTCCAAAATCCTCCAGAGAATGACGAACGATGGAGGAGAGAGCTCGGTCCCAGTCCGACATCACTTCGTCCTCACTCCCCAAAACGCGATGCCTTCATCTGCCTTCTTCCTTCCCCTTTATAGGTTGTCGAGGCCGGCTGTTGCACCCTCGTTTTCATCAATTTATTCTCTGTCCTTTCGGATAGAGATACTCTTTGATTTCCTAGACATTCAATGTGTCACATCTAGTCTATTTACACCCACCGTCCTACTCCTAGGGTTTAGGGTTTAGGGTTTAGGGTTTAGGGTTTTTTATTTTATTCTTCCGTTTGAATAAACGAGTTTACCGGCATATCTCCCAAATACGGTTTAAGCCGGAATCCATTTACCCATTTCGGTAAAACCTCTCCGGTTAATGATCCCAGCTGATACGTACCATT
Organism: Azolla caroliniana; assembly: GCF_043228905.1. NCBI lineage: Eukaryota > Viridiplantae > Streptophyta > Polypodiopsida > Salviniales > Salviniaceae > Azolla > Azolla caroliniana. Next base: position 59,268 of record NW_028230606.1, read on the forward strand.
TTTACTATTAATTATCCATACTGGACCTGTCCATCTATACCGGAGTTTCCCAGGCATAAGTCCCATTTTCGTCTAGAATACCAATACTGGTTTCCCAATTTCGAATTGCTCTTCCGATTTCCTTCGATGTCGATTTACGAATGCCTTGATTTGTCTCTGCTTGTGTTCTAGTGCTGACATTGATTGAATCCGTTCTTCTTCTAATACTAATAAAGCCTCTTTGCGTATCTGCTCCGATTCTATTTCATTTAACTTATTCGTCGCTTGGATACTGAAAAGAGAGAAGATGATAGAAAAGAGAGAGAAGGAAGATATAGAAATCCAAATCTACAAAGATATATTAATAAGGAGTGATGATCATAGAAACAAGAGAAAGAAGATACATAAACTCAAGCCTACAAGGATCAATTGATCACTAGAAAAACGCACTACATGAATAGGCAAGAAAAACACCACAAGAAAAAAACTTCTCCTCACCACCTCACTCTTCTTGCTTTATATGAAGTTCTCCTCTAGTAGATAAGTTTCGTTTGCTTTCTTTTCCACGCTTTTTTTAGAGCTTTTCCATCTCCTATTCTTAGCTATGATACAACGATCTTCTAATCATCATATCTCCCTCATCCATGCTCCAAATTTAGAGTTTTAAAAAGCTACGGATAGCTCTCGTCATAAGCTTTCTAACCCATATTTACACGTGATATTTGGGTGTCAAACGAGAGAGTTATGAGCATTTGTTTCTGACTGCGTTTTGGTGGTTTGCTTTTTCTCTTTTTAACTTTTCTCCATCTTTATTGCTTTTATTTGGACTTATCCACGAGATGTTAGTTCATGTCCTTATCCTCCAAATGTGAATCCTCCATACCTTATATTCTTTTAGTGTCCAATGGCTTGAATTCTAAAAACAGTTTCACAGATACGAAGTGTCGGAATTTGAAATTCGATCGGCATAACAGCTTCAAGTCCGAATGCCATTCGGAAAGGTGTTGATTTAATGGATGTTTTGTACGAAGTACGATATGCCCATAATGCACTATTTAACTTTTGATCCCAATCAGTACGATTTTCATTCACTATCTTCTTTAAAATTGTTTGAATTGTTTTATTTGTCGATTCTGCCAATCCATTAGCTTGGGGATAGTAAGGTGTACTTTTCTTATGAACTACGGCATAATAATTAGTTAATTCGTGAATTAACTTGTTAATAAAATGAGTGCCTTGATCGCTTACCAATTCTATTGGGCAACCGAATCGACGCCATATATTTTCATACAGGAATTTTGCTGTGGATGCTGCTGTATTGTCTCTGAGAGCTTTTGCTTCAACCCATTTTGTGCAATAGTCAGTCGCAATTATGATATATCGATTACCGGTTCTTGCAGCTGCTGGTTTGAATGGGCCAACAAAACCTAAGCCCCATTTCTGAAATGGCTCAAGAGGTAAAACCGGTTGAAAAGGCATTCGATCCTTTTCGGTCGGTTGCCCCATTCTTTGACACAAATCACATTTCTTACAGTATTCGTTAGCATCTTTCATCACCGTTGGCCACCATAACCCGCTATTCCATATTTTTCTGGTTGTTGCTTCTGCTGCGTAATGACCGCCAGCAATTCCACAATGTGACTCTGTTAATATGGCTAATTTTTCAAATTTCCGTACTGCCCTTCGCCATATTCCATCCGCTCCTTTATGATACAACATGTCATTAAATAAACAAAAATTTCAACTTCGTACTGCAATTCTTTTTCTTTCATCTGTCGACATGTGTTCGGCCGGAATTCCTGTTGATAGAAATATCGTCATTTCGGAAATCCATTCATCCTCTTTTTCCTCATTCATTTCTTGTGCTTTTACTGCCTCAACCCGAAATAATTGAGTATCTGGAAAATCATCTTTAACACCAACCGCTTCTTCTCCAGATTCAAGCCGACTGAGATAGTCAGCAATCGCGTGCTGTGCTCCTGGTCGATGTATAATGTCGAATTCAAACTCTTGAAGCAATAACGTCCATCTGGCTAACTTGCCTGTCAATTCTTGTTTGGAAACTAGATACAGTAGAGCCGAATGATCCACATGAAATGGAAATTTCTTACCCAAAAGGTAATGTCGAAATTTGTTCACACTATATATCATTCCCAAAGCTTCTCTTTCGGTTGTTGAATAGTTTCTTTCGGCCGACGAAAGTTTCCTACTGGCATAGTATACCGGCCTATACCAGTTTGGTTCGGATAATTGCATTAAAGCACTGCCTATGGCAATGTCCGACGCAT
>NW_028230607.1:0-61287 GCF_043228905.1 Azolla caroliniana
CTTGGCGTGGGAGTCTCAGTATGGAGAGCCGGTGTTCCCTCCGTCTGAGGGTTCGAACGTTTCCCGGCTGCCTCAACTGTCCTTGCCGACGACCGTCGCTGGAGGTGCTCCGTAGGTTCCTCCTCTATTACCTCCTCCGGAGCTCCGGCATTGAGTTTTGCCGCCAAGGGGTCCGCTTCTCTATTCACCGGTCGGCGGAGTGTGACCTTTACGGGCCGTGCCGGTGGTTCCTCCTGCGCCTCCGTTGGCCACTTCTGGCTGCCGCTTCCTGCTGCCGCCTGTTTTGCGTCTGCCGCCTTCCCCTTAGTGGCCTTAGAGGCCAACAACTGTTGCCGTTTGGAAGCCGACCTTGGGGTGCCGTCCGCCACTCTTCCTCGCTTCTTGGGCTGGACAGTCTGGACGGGTGGCACAAGCAAGGTGAGCCACTGCGTTACGGCGTGCCATATCCTCCGTCCGTCTCGGCCTTCTTTGCCGTCTTTGCCTCTCACGATCTCGATCACCGCACACAACTCGTCTGCGATCAATACCGGCCAATCCACCTTGATCCCTTTATAGGTGGTGATGATCATCCCTGCCCGGTTCTGCGGCATGATAGGGGGTCTAGGGTACACGTGGCCGTATTCGTGGAGCACACGAGCAATTTCGCGGAACAACATATCTCCGCCGCCCTGTGTCCGGTATACCTTGCTAGCTAGTGAGTACTCACCAAAATACCTGAGGAGTTGCTCCGGGGTTGGATTGTCGATCGTGAGTATGCCTCCCTCCGGAAGGCCTGTTAACGCTCGAATCGCCTCTGCCGTTATGACCTCTGTATCGATTTCCTTGATCACTTTGTCGGCTTCTTTGTGTGGCGGTACTTCCATCATCATCAAGAAGCCCTCGAGCCCGTGTTGCTTCAGCCATGGCTTGGCGGCTTTCGACAGCGTTTGCGGGTCCATGTTTGTGTCGAGGTCGGATGGCGGTGGCGAGGTTGGATGGTGATGAGAGTGGGGTTGAGAAAGAGAGAGTTCAAAAGGCGGGGGTTCTCTGTGCGCAGGTTCTCGTCTGATGATCTTGCAACGTCTTGGTGCTTCTGTGTTCTTGGGTTCGCGAAAGTAGAGGGTGTCTACGCGCAGTGGTTTTTGTCTGTGCATTTTGGTGCCTTTTTCGAGTGTGTGCATGTCGCGTACTTAAAATAGCATTATGTCCTGTGGTGGCGCTTTAAATGCCCACTACGTACCTTTTCGCTCCACGCTCTTTCATCCATTCATTCCTCGCTTTTGCATGATTGTTTTTATTTTATTTTATTATTATTATTATTATTTTATAGTTATTATTATTATTAGTGTGACGTCACTTGTCCGTTGGTCCTCTCGGACCCTTACCGACCTCATTCTCCCCAGTTACCGGCTCGCCTTCTCTGCCGTCTTGGTGGTTGCCGTCGGTCCTTTGCTCAAACGGGTTCTTAGGCATCGGTCCTCTATATGCCTTCAACCGGAATCCGTTGACCCATTTGCCTAGCACTTCGCCGGCAAGTGTCCCTAACTGGTAGGACCCATTATACTCCCGTGTTAGCCAATATGGTCCAGTCCATCTAAATCGTAGCTTACCTGGCATCTTGCCCATCCGGGTTTGGAATACTAACACCGGTTTGCCGATTGTGAACATTTTTTCGTTACCTTTCCTGTGTCGGTCGACAAATGCTTTCCGTCTGCGTTGCTCCAATTCTAAATGTAGGATGCTGGCCAGTCGTTGTTCCTCGAGCTCACACAACGCTGTCAACCTTATTGCCTCCGACTCCTTCTCGTTCAGCCTTTCCCGTAGCTGGATCCGTAAGCTAGGTACTTGGAATTCTACCGGCATGACCGCCTCGAGTCCGAACGCCAACTGGAACGGTGTTGTTCGGATGCTTGTTTTGTATGCCGTCCGGTATGCCCAAAGCGCGCTATGTAGCTTTGTGTCCCAATCCGTCCGGTTTTCGTTGACGACCTTCCGGAGGATATTCTGTAGCGTCTTGTTTGTTGATTCCGCTAAGCCGTTCGCCTGTGGATAGTAAGGTGTGCTCCGTTTGTGTACAACGGCATAGAATGTCGTCAGGATTTCCACTACTTGGCCGAGAAAGTGCCCCCCTTGGTCACTTATCAATTCAATGGGGCATCCGTAACGGCACTAGATGTACTCATATAGAAACTTTGCCGTTGACACAACGGTGTTATCCCGTAAAGCTTTGGCCTCCACCCATTTCGTGCAGTAATCCGTAGCAACGATAACGTACCGATTACCCGTTCTCATTGCCGGTGGCTTGAATGGTCCTACAAAGTCCAACCCCCACTTTTGGAATGGCTCGAGTGGTAGTACCGGCTGGTGTGGCATACGAGCCTGCTCCGTTGGCTGGCCCATTCTCTGGCATAGGTCACATTCTTTTGCGTATCGTACTGCATCTCTTAATGTCGTTGGCCACCATAGGCCACTTTGCCATATTTTTCTGGCCGTCGCATCTCCGGCATAGTGACCTCCGGCAACTCCGCAGTGGGCTTCCCTCAGTATCAGTTCCTTTTCATCGCTGCGCACCGCCTGTCTCCATATGCCGTCCGCGCCCTTGTGGTAAAGTGTGTCTTGCAGTAAGCAGAAATGTCGGCTTTGCACCGCCAGGCGTTTCCATTCGTCCCGGTTCAGCTCTTCCGGAGGCAGGTTCAGCTCTTCCGGAGGCAGTCCTGTGCTCAGAATCTGGTGCATATTTGTGAGCCACTTGTCTTCCTGGGCCACCGTCTCATCTGCTGCCGTCTTCGTAGTGACTCGAAACAGCTCTGCATCCGGAAACTCATCCGGTACTCCGTCACCCGTCTCTCCGAACTCCAATCAGCTTAAGTAATCCGCTACGGCATGCTGTATACCGGGTCGGTGGAATATTTCAAACTCGAACTCCTGTAATTTGCCGGTGAGTGACGCCTTGGACACCAGGTAAAGGAGTGCCGAATGATCTACATGGGAGGAAAACTTCCTTCCCAATAAATAGTGCCGAAACTTTGTCACACTGTAGATCATCCCTAGAGCTTCCCGTTCCGTGGTAGAGTAGTTTCGTTCTATTTGGGATAGCTTTCGGCTGGCATAGTACACTGGCCGGTACCACTTTGGCTCCGTAAGTTGCATAAGTACGCTTCCGATTGCGATGTCGGAGGCGTCCACGAACACGTGAAATTCTTTACTCCAATCCGGAGGTTGTACAACCGGTGCCTGCGACAATAGTACCTTGAGGGCCTTATACGCCCTATCCTCAGTGTCGGTCCACTGGAATGGTGTCCGATGTACGACGGCATGCAACGGTGTAGCCAGGTCGGCCAAGTATTGGAGCATCCGGCTGTGCCACTGGATCTGGCCTAAGAACCGGCTTAATGCCTTTGCCGTTGCCGGCGCCGATGATTCTAATATGGCTTTCGCTTTGTCCGGGTCGACTGCAATACCTTCCTGGCTCACAATATGTCCTAATAAAGTTCCATTGGACACGCCAAATACACACTTTGCCGGATTCAAGCTTAGCCGGTACGCTCTATACTTTTCTAGACAAAGACGGAGGTGCTAAAAATGGTCCTCCCGGCTATAGACAGCGAAATCGTCAAGGAAAACCTGCATAAAAGCCGGTATATATTCACCAAAGATTTCCATGATGATTCGTTGAAATGTTGCCGGTGCCGTTTTGAGTCCGAACATCATCACCACGGCCACAAAGACCCCCCATTCGGTGACGAATGCCATTTTCTCTTGGTCGTCGGGGTGCATCCAGATCTGATTATACCCCCTGAATCCGTCTAAGAAGCTATAGACCTCATGGCCGGCGACGGCATCCAACACTCCATCAGTGAACGGAAGTGGAAACGCATCCGTTACCGTAGCCGCATTGAGTTTCTGGTAGTCCACGCAAACTCGAATTTTTCCGTTCTTCTTCGTTACGACTACGATCGGGCTCAGCCATGTCGCTTTCTTTACCGGACGGATAAAGCCAACTCTTAGCAGTTTGTCGATTTCCTCCTTGACTTTGGCGGCATAATTGGGATTCATCCGGTATCGTCTTTGTGCTACTGGTTTTGCGTCCTTGCTCAAGTGAACCTGATGCTGGTATAACTGAGGGTCAAGTCCTCGCATGTCTTCGTATGACCAGGCGAACACATCGCGAAATTCCGTGAGAAGTGTGATCATCGCGAAATTCCGTGAGAAGTGAGAAGGTGACTTCTAATTGTAGCACTACGGCCGAGATGTGAAATGTATGACCGTCGACGGTGACTTCTAATTTCCGTATTAATCCTGACGGCCGCATTGAGCTTGTATCCGCCATCCGCAACCAGAACGGACACGGCTCCCACTCGTGGATTCCTAGGTCATCACATGTCTGGAGGCTTATTACATTCACCCTAGAGCCTCCGTTTATAACTGTGCCGGGGAGTTCTTTCCCTTTCACAATGGCAGTGATTACCGGATTGCTGGTGTCCACCACCGTTGGTCCCTCCTCCGGATTCGAGAAGAGTACCGGTGCCGGCGATGGTTCTCCTGCCGTCATGGCCGTCTTCAGTCCTTCCGTGAATCTTGGCACGAGTTGTAGGAGTCTTCCTAGTGGTAACGTAATCTGGCATTCTTGCAACGCCTGCCATGTCTCGTTCTCAGACTGACTACCGCCGGCAAGCCCTGCGGTGTTCTCCTTTTGCTGCTGTAAGTCTATGACATTCTGCTCGTTTGCTTTCTTTACCCATTCCGTTTCTTGTTTCCGGATGGTCTCCTGTGTCTCCCATTCTTTGGCCATGCCCTTCGATGTTGTGGTCACCTGCTGCAGATCCGCCACCTCAGGGACTACCATATTTACCGCCGGTCGTTTTTCATAGCTCTTCACTAGGCATTGGTTACTATAATGGCCTTCCTGTCAGCAGTAGTAGCAGTAGGCTTTCTGGGTATTGCTAGATTCGGCATTGTCTGTTGTACCCGGGGCAGGTCCTACGGTACGCGCGGGGTTTTGTACCGGTTGGCTACTTGGAGCTCCTTTGTTCCGGATCCCGGGGGTAGCCGCCTTTTTTAAAATGGCGTTTTTTGTTATAGCTCTTCTTATTACGGTACTCTTGACGGGGTTGCCCGTTATATCTGCCGTATTCCTCCCGTTGCTGACGATACCTGGGGGAGTGCTCCCGGTCGTAATGTTCGTATCGTCTATTGTAATCCTGGTACCGATCATGCCGGTCATAGTTATCCCGCCGATCACCGTACCGGACATCATTTTCCCGTCGATCGCCATACCGGACATCATTTTCCCGTCGCTCGCCATACCGGACATCCTGTGCCAGTCAGTCACGGTCCATTCGCCGCCAGCGTTCGTCTTCTTCATCCTGGCTGTTGTGTGGCTCAATTTGTCGGACGGGCGGTGCTTGCCGATTCAACAGATTATACTCGCACCTATCCGTCGTATGGCCCTTGGATTGACAGATTACACATTGCGTCCTCATAGTGCATTCTAGAGCCGAGTGTCCGGAATTCAAGTAGGTTGTGCACTGTATTGTTTGCCGAAACCGGAGGTCTTCATCGGACGGTAACGCCCGTTGAAGTGCTCCCAGTGTGAGCCAGGAGCTTGTCTTTTCCATCTCTCTCACCTGGTCAATGACTTGGTCGATGGTACTTGTGCGGAAGTCGATTACCATGCAAATCGTGCATAGGGGTTCCCGGAGCGCGTTTAGGAATATAGTTCGTAATTCCTCTTCCGGGGGTGCACGGGCAAGCTGACTATGCATCCGTTGAAACCGGATGACAAATTGGGGAATGCTCTCCCCTGCCTCTTGCCGGATGGTATAAAATAAGCCTACCATTACGGTTTGGTCCACCTCCTTTTGAAAAAAATGCAAGAATTTAGCTTTTAAATCTGCAAAGGTGTTGATGGTAGACGGGTCCTGCGTCCGATGCCATCTTGCTGCCGGTTCCTCCAATGTGACGCTAAACTCCACTATCTTAGAGCGTTCTTCTTCCTCCGGTGTCAATCGCTGGGACACATGGTTGGCTTCCCATGTCTGTTCAAAGGCGTGCACATGAGCTTCCGTGTCCGGATCATCTCTGTACTTGGAGTACTGGAACGGCATGTCGTCGTCCGGTATTGGTGCGCGGGCTAGTAGTGTTGGTGCTCATTCTGGAATCTTCTCCGGTGTGGGTGGTCTTTCCCGATTTGTTTCCGGCGTCGGTGGTTTTTCCTCCTCCTTTGGTGACGGAGGCCTCTCCTCTTCGACTTCCGGTGTCGGAGGTCGCTCTTCCTCTGCTGGTTCCGGGGGTTCCAGCGTTAGCACTTCCGGTTCCGGTGTCGGCAAGGTATCCGATCCTTCGTCCTCCGGTCCGCTCGGGGTTTCGTTGTTGCTACGGTAGTTCGTGTGCACGCTGTATTCCCCTTCGGAGTCCGATTCATATGCTGAAAAGGCTTTTGCTTCGCCTTCTCCGTTTGTCAACGCGTGGAGAAGGGATTCGGTTTCCCGTAGGCTGCTTAGGCTGCTGCCGTCGTCCGGGTGCGATGTTTGCTGTAATCGGAGGGAGTCCTCCGCTACTCTCCGGATTACGTTGGAAAACGAGCGATCCGCTCTAATTTCGTGCGCCACTTGCTGGAAAGCCTTGCGTCTCCTTTGCCTTTCGGCAAGGCGTCGAGTTCGATCTGTAACCAGGTCGTGCGTTGATCTAGACATCCATCCGTGCCGTCGTTCACTGCAAAAACAGGAATCGTGGTCGCCAAAAACTGTGTTAACTCTTCGGGCCGGACAATGGCCTAACACAGGGTATCTACGGGAGACACTTCACCAAAGGGTGTTATGGCCACCGGATTAGACTTCAACGCTTAATGCTACTTGGTTAAGTTACTTATTATGATCGTCTTTCATAACACACGCGTAAGATATAATAATTAAGATAGAACGACAATTAACACAGAGAGATAACAACGCTTAAGCTTTCATTAATTAACCGCTAACTATTACATTGTATCCGGGCTTTTAAATAGGTTTCCGGTCTGTATTACAAAACGGTGCCATCCGCACCTGTTCGGGATCGGTCCGGATTCGGAACGGCATACCGTTTCCGGTCCGTCCGTCCACACTCATAGCTTAATTACAACCACATTCCTACTACTTAATTAGCTCTCCGTTTCCCACTCTGGAGTCCTTTGCCGGCCGGTAACATTGATGTCAGCTTCCTTCATTGAGATGCCACGACGGTATTCATCGATGATAGCATACATGTTGACGGAGTTAACCGAAATCACGCGTTGGTTGTGAAGATAGCTCAAGTCCACGACGTCCTCGATTTCGCCGATGGTGTCGTTAAATGAGGCTTCTTCCATAATATGAGTCACGAACTCTCCTTCTTCTATTATGTTCTCTTCTTTCAGCATCTTCTCGAATTCTTGTATCCGGCGCTTGTGCTTCTTGTCGGGTAGTACTAGTTTACATGCGCCACTAGGTGTGACACATGTTGCTTCTCCTTGCAATCCACGCACTCTTCTTTCTTGTGGGGTCTTGTGATTGCTCAGACTATTTGTGCCCCATGCTTCAATAGTCCGCTCTAAAAATCCGAGGATTCACCTCCGAGACTATCTCGATTCCTTTCATGATTGGCTCGCACCGTTAGGAATTGGACCGATCTTTGGTTGTCAAGACTCTTTATTCGTGCGAAGGCTGCTCCATTATCGAACACTTTGGTCTCCATCCGAGATGATGTGATATAAGGTTGCCCTAGGATGACAGGATGCGACGCCGATTCTTGTACGAAGAAGTGTTGATCCATCTCCACATCCCCGATCGTGACTTTGACATTGGGACAAGCTCCGTACAAATCCTCCATAGACTTTGTTGCCGTGCGAATCTTCCATCCGTGGTTTGTATTGATTGGCCATCTTCCTTTTTTGTAGAAGTCGGTTGACATGAGGTTGATCTCCGAGCCGTGGTCGATCAAGGCTACCACGGTCTCTTTCTTCTCCCCGATCTTCACCGGCGTCTCCGTTGTCGCTCGTGCCCAATGAGGTCGAGTGTAGTGGCTGTCCACCATATCTTCATCGACTTCATCTCTTGCCATCATTATGGCATTCGTTTTTGCTTTTTGTGGCTTCTCTTCTTCCTCGTCCGATTGTTGTCTCTTTCTCTTTACAAGGTCCACGATCGTGTCATGGAACTCCTTCTTCGTAATGCCAAGCAATTCCCTCAAGGACAAAGTTACGTGGCTATCAAGAACTCGTTCTTCGAGAATCTTCTTTAGGTCCGTCGTCTGCTCTATGTCCGACCTTAGCTTATAGGTAGGTATAGTCCTTGTCCTCCGAGCGGGGTCTTCGACACCAACCTTCACGGGCCGAACTGTTTCTTCAACTCGTATGCTCGGCTCCCCTTTTCGGCTTGATTCTCGTTCCTCCGTTTGTAAAGGTCGACTCGTCTCCGCATCGTCCTTCTTTTTCGCGTTCCTTGTTTTATGTCTTTTTGATGGGCCTTGCTCTTCTATTCTCTTTCTCTTTTCTTCGACGAACACCTCGTGGTTGTCGCACATCACCTCTGCGAGTATGGTGTTGTCGTCCACTGGATCCGACCACCCGGTTATGTTTTGCACGCTTCGGTCCGCAAGCTCTACCTCGTTCGATGTGACTTTTCCCTTCTTCTCATATTCGAGAACGGAAGTCCAAAACTTTGCTCTTGCTCTAGCAGCTTCAGTCTTGTCTTTCCCGACTCTTATTCCGGCCGACGTAGCATAGTGCATCGCATCGGCATCCTCCATAGATTTCTTCATTCCTCCTCTTCCGAAATTCACCTGTAGGGGTCTTCTAGTCTCGCTTGAGCAGATCATGTTGTCCTCTATGTATACGATATTTTGTCGAACCGCCTCTCGAAGGCTCGCACAATCCCTTCTCATGTGGTCCATGCTATCGCACCACACGCATCTAAAGGGTTCTTTTCCTTTAGGGCCTCGATGATTCATGTTGGCTAGCATGACCTTCTCAAACTTCTTCACTAGCTCTTCAATGATGTCATCATCAATCTTCTTTTCTTCCACGTTACTTTGTCTCAGCGGCTCAGCTACTTTCGGCGGTCTTGCTTCCTCCGTGGTAGTCGGTCCCGTCAAGTCAGTGTCATCAACCCATTGGCGACCCTTGTCGAGCCTATTGCATGCCCGCTTCACCGCGATCCAGTCTGCTACGAGCCCATTTGCTTGGGTATCATCTTCGAGAAGAGTCCCCAACTCCCGTCTATCCTTTATGTCCACGGCCTTCAAGAAGTACAAAGTCTTGTCCTCTTCAAGCAACACTTGGTTCGTATTGGGGAGACGACTAAACATATGGTCGAATTCGTCGTACACCCTCGAGACCCTCATCTTCTTATTCTTCTTCTCTATCCACTTCATCATGGCATGTCGAGTCATCCTCGTTGAGTCTTCAGTCACGAACTCCGCTAGTATCGTTTTCTCGAACTCGGACCATGTTGTCTTACCTTTTTGAAGCTCGATGACGCGTCTTTGGATGTTGTTGGCGACAACTCTCTTGAAGCGATTTGACGTGCCTCGGACACGTCCCTCTGATTCATCTCCCTTCTATATGCATCAAGGAACTTCGTAACGTTCCTTCCATCGAATTGGCCCTCGAGCTCTACGACACGATCGACAGCCTTCTCCACGCTCGCGTCATTGTCCCGAGATCTCATCATTTGCTCGACGATTAGCATCATCCTTTCAAGCTCTCCCGCTTGGTTGCTTGAGGACGCCATCTCCAAGTATTAATCTCGACGTGATCCTTCCTACCGCCTCTTTCACGTCGGGTTCACCACTTAATTATGTTGTGAAGATCCGTCACTACGCACGGATCGTGAGGCGGAACCGCCGGGGTTTTGGACCGGAAGGATTCAAAGTCGGTACAAGCTTTGGCGCAAGCTTTAGCAAGAAAGTACTTAAGATAGATTGGGAAAGAGAGAAGTTGAGATTAACGATTCAAAGAGATTGATTGAACTTTTAACTTTAGATTTAAGAAACAAGTTACACGATCAATTTGATAACGAATTTCCTCTTCTTAATTTCATAATAAAAAAAACGTGTTTTTTTTCTCCTCCCCCTTCCTTCTTTTATAGATGCTCTCATGCATATGATGCATGTGAGGGTACAAGACATGCATAAATTGCATGTTTGCCATTTGGCGCTTATGTATTACATGTGGTGCATGATAACCATGTCACTCATTTTAGCTCTCATGTATGAGAATTTACATGTAAAAGTACAATGATAGAAATATAAATTCAACTAAATGGCATGCCTTAATGGTAAGACAATTGACTCCTAACTTGGAGGTGCAAGGTTTGAATCCTTACTTGCCCTCCTTGTATATGTATATATGTATATATATTTACATATTTATTTATCTAGTCACCGGACGCCGGTTCGTCGGATGCCGTCGGTTACCGGTGCCTCGCCGGATGCCGTCGTCTCACCGGCGCCGGATACCGGTTTGCCGTCGGATGCCGCCGGATCACTGGCTGCATCGCCGGTCCGGTTTTGGTTGGCCAAAACCCTTTACGAGTAGCTAGCCCACCTCCACTATTAGTTAAAGTTACCTTGAACTTTCTATGCTCCACACATAGACACAAAGATAACATCTTTTGCTCTACCTTATATATGATGAGAGCCGTATTTGTCGTGCCTATGTGGGATATCTCACAATTTTCTCTTTTCCTTTCACAAACTTTATACCCTCATATCTTGATATTTAGTTGTCCGTTTCTCGTGTAATAAAGTGCATTCGAAACCTCCATCATTTTATACTTAGATATTAAATTTATTTAAAATGTTATCTTCACAATTATTGTATTATGTGATTTATACTCGATTTCGTACGTTTTATGGGATTTTCACACTATTGCCGAAAATCTTCACGACAACGGACCAAGACCCGGTTCAACTAGTCGCACCGGTTGCGACCAAAGAAGATCGATGAAGGCGACTGGGTCCTGGTATACGACAACAGCCTCGACAATTAGCACAAGGCGGTGCGAAAGTTCGCTAGGAGATGGTTCGGGCCCTACACGGTCACGAGCGCGAACGACAACGACACGTACCACCTCGCAGAACTCGACGGGACACGGTTAGCGGTGTCGGTGGCCAGGAAGCGGATCAAAGCGTTCAAGAAGCGGTTCGAAGACGAGCCGAAGCCTACGAGCGGGAGTGACAACGACGATTAGTTTGGGCCCGGCGGAGAATCGGAGAACGACGAGTGAAGCCGGTTTTCTTCGGTATCTACCCGTCTTTGGCGCATGCTGGTGGATGCACGGTTTGGTGGGGGTGGATGTCGTGATGAAAACCGGACATAGGCGGAATCAGAGAAAAAGGCGCATGAATCAGCTCTTACTCGGATGGGCGCATGAATTGCTATTTTGATATTTTGTACATGATTCATAAATGGATCGGTTGATGTAAATACTAAGTAGTACACATGTATTAGGGGATTGTGCGTATCTCTGTTAGAAGGGACAAGGAATAAAGCGATTTGACTAGGGAGAAAGGGCACCCCCTTTTGAGAACTATTTAAGGAGAGGAGAGAGGGGAGAAAAGGGATCGCACATTGGCGAGGACGAAGTGCTGCTGCAGAACCGAGTGCCGAGCTCTCTCTCCTCCGATCGTCGTTCTCTACGGGTGTCGGGAGTTCGCTGCCTCTGCTTCATGGACAGCCCGTGTGCTTCCAGCAGAGTCTCTCTCTCCCCTTTCCCCTTTTGTTTCTTCGAGTCATGTGGCTGTCGTCGGTGTGCGTGAGTAGGACCCCGTGTAGGGTCCATTACCGGGTTGCCGGTTGTAACAGTTCAAGTTGTAAGCTATTGACTATAGTAACCGGATTCATGTTTTCTTGCTCTTAATCTCTTCCTGTGAGCTTGCATCTCTGTGCCTCTCTCTCTCTCTCACTCTCTCCTTGGTCCAAGACCCCCGTGGTCCCGCCTCTTCCTACACGCGAACGCGAAACTTCACGACAACGTTCCGCTCTTTCGGGAATGGATGTCGGTGTTGCTTCACATACACCTTCAATCTCCGTCTCTTTGAATGTCAGGAGTCCGATGACGACTCCTTTCGATTTCATTTCTTTGAGTTTGTTGAGATTGATGTGGCCGATTCGCTTGTGCCATAGCTCAATGTCGGAGTCGGCTTTCGTGTTTTTCGCGAACATGGCGGATTTCATCTCGTGTGAATCGAGAATGAACATCTGGCCCTCTCTTCGTCCGCGTGTGATGAGTCGGCCCTCTTTTTTGATGAAGCAACCGCCTTGATTAAATCGAACTTGCATCCCTTGCTCTACAATTTGGCCAACAGAGACCAAATTCTTCGTAATGGTCGATACATGCAAGACATTTTTAATGTAATTTTGCTTACCTTCTTTTCCGAACGGAACATTGCCGATGTGCCGAATCGGATGTGTAGTGTCATCTCCGGTTTCGACATAGCCAGGTCGATCCGGTGCTCGAAGTTCTCGGAACCATTCTTGATGTGATGTCATATGGTTCGAGGCACCAGAATCGACGAACCATACGTCTTCCGGACCGGAGGCACTGGTTGAGGTAGTGGCCGACATAGAGTTTGCTCTATGTTTCATCATGAACATTCCGCCACGGTTGAAGTTGTGTGCATATATTCCACTACGATCTTCGTAGTTGGAGTTGTGCCCGTACATTCCGCCACGATCGGAGTTGTGTGCATACATTCCGCCATGATCTTCGTAATCAGAGTTGTGCCCGTACATTTCGCTATACTCTTCGTAGTCAGAATTGTGCGCGTAATTCGTGAGTTGTCGGCTTGTGGAAGCCGATTCACACATCTTCTTTCGGCACTCTTCTTCGTGGTGGCCGATCTGTTGGGAATCAACGCTTCGATTCACCTTCTTCGCTCGGCCACAACCGAGTAATCGCGGATCAATGCAACAGAAAATAGAAACCAAAGAGAGAAACACACGAGTACACAGGGATTAACGTGGAAAACCCTAGATGGGAAAAAACCACGGGAGTACAAGACTCCAAACAACACTATACAAAGAGAAGTATACAATGACGAGCTCCAAGGCGACGACCTTGAGCTCGCTGTCCTCGCCACAGGCGGCGGAAATACACAGAGGCGTCGTCCTCTTCCTCTCTCGCGCTCTATCTCTCTCTCTCTCTCACGGCTGCTCCCTCTTCACTCCTCTTGAGTGGAAAAACAGAAAAATGATCAACAGCTACAAAACGAATTGCCCTAAGTCATATTTATACATATATGACTTTGGGGCTATTTACAACTATAGCCTCAGGGGCCTGTTGGAGACAAAGTCGTCTGTGCGGAAGATCAAGAAGCATTCGATTGCTGTTGAGTACCTGCGTATGATAGTTTGTAGGTCGTTGCACAGAGAGAGAGAGAGAGAGAGAGAGAGAGACAGAGAGGCACAAAAGACTTTCTTATTCCATAAAGCAATAATACAACACCCAACCTTACAAAAAGGTTACAAGGTCACTATATATAGTGACCGACTTAGGGCAACTACCCTTTACGCTAATTACATAAATGGCCAAAACGGGATAGTGTGAATACGTCCATTATACACATGTATTCGACACTCCCCCGTAATGGGCGTATACATGGGTTATCTAAGATTACAGGTATAGACTTAGGTTCTCGGACATATCAGCTTTGTTCGAGTCGGCAGGGTCCGAAGGCAGAAGACCGAACTGGTCGGGTCGGAACAGTTGAAGCTGATCATTAAGGAACTGATGTCGGTTGTCGGGAACCATCTTGCTCTGTGTCCGGCTCTAACCGGACTGGTTTGTCGTTACGCCCATCTGATGCCGAAGAGACCGAAAACGGTCTGCCGAAAGACACTTGGTCATTCCATCTGCGACATTGTCGGTTGTGGATATTTTCTCTAGACCGATTTTCCCTGAAATGACGCAGTCCCGAACGAAGTGATATCGAACGTCGATATGTTTGGAGGCGTTGTGGTGAACCGGATTTTTCGACAAGGCAACAGCACCTTGACTGTCGCTGTAGACAACTGGAGCCGAGTCATGGTCGACTTGTCGAAACGTGTGCGCCAGCCGACCGAGCCACAAAGCTTCTTTTGCTGCGTCGGACGCAGCTACATATTCTGCTTCGGTCGTTGAGGTCGCTGTGCACTCCTGAAGTTTCGACTTCCACGAGATTGCTCCATTGCCGAATTTGAAGCAGTATCCGGTTGTTGATTTCCGACTGTCTATACAGCCGGCGAAGTCCGAGTCGGTGTAACCGACTACGCCTGAGGTTCGGTTCGGACCGAAAAGAATGCCGTGGTCTTTTGTGCCAGCCAGATATCTGAACACATGCTTGACTGCGTTCCAATGCGATCGGCCAGGATTGTGCATAAATCTGCTAACGACTCCTACGACGTGAGAAATATCAGGCCGTGTCGCGACCATCAGGTACATAAGGGAGCCGACTGCCGGTGCATACGGTACCGACTTCATATCTTCCCCCTCCGGACCGGATGTCGGGCAGTCTCGCTGAGAGAGCCGAAGATTCATGGGGAGCGGGGTTGAAGCGGATTTGGCTGATTGCATGTTGAAGCGTTCTAAGACACGTCGGGTATAGTCGGTCTGAGACAAAAAAAGATGTCGTTTATCGCGATGCCGACTAATCTTCATGCCAAGGATGTGTCGTGCCGGACCGAGGTCCTTCATGGCAAACTTCAACCGCAGTTGCCGAATGAGATCGGCAAGTTCGCCCGCGTGGCGTCCAGAAATTAGCATGTCGTCCACGTAAATGATGAGGAAGATGGGTGATCCATCTTGAGCTGTGTTGGTAAAGAGACAATGGTCCTCATCGCTTTTTGAGAAGCCGATCGATTGGATGAAGTCGTCGAACTTCTTGTACCATTGTCGCGGTGCCTGTTTGAGGCCGTATAGACTCTTCCTGAGTCGGCAGACTAGATGTGCTTGGCCAGTTGCCACGAAGCCTTTTGGCTGCTCCATATAAATTTCCTCTTCAAGATCACCATGGAGGAATGCTGTTTTGACATCTAGCTGAATCAGCTCCAAGTTGTCGGCTGCCACTACGCCGAGTAGAAAACGGAGGGTTGTCATTTTCACCACTGGTGAAAAAATCTCGTCGAAGTCGACGCCATATTCTTGTCGGAAGCCCTTCGCAACTAATCTGGCCTTGTACTTTGGGGTGGTCGAATCAGACGTCTCTTTTAGTCGATAAACCCACTTGCAAGGAAGAGCACGTCGGTTCCTAGGTAATTCAACCAGATCCCAAGTCTTGTTTGCCCGAATGGAGTGCATTTCCGACTCCATCGCCAGATGCCAGGTGGCGGAATCGACAGATGTCGATGCTTCTTCGTAAGACGTCGGTTCGCCGGCGTCGGTGAAGAAAATTCCAGGAGAATACCTCTCCGGAGGTTGCGACAGTCTCTCGGATCGGCGAGGTAAGATTGGACTGGTCGCATCGGGTATCAAGGTCGGATGGTCCGAAAGCGGATTGTTCTGCTGTGCCGAGTCGGGGTGGTCCGAGTCGGTAGTGTAAGGTTCAGCTACCCGTGAAGCTGACCGTGTGTTGAGAGCGGGGCCTTCTTGAAGGGTCGGCACATCGGAAAATGTTACCCTTCGGACTTCGATCGGTTTTTCGACTGATGGATTCATAGCCGACTCGTTGAACACAACGTCCGAACTTCGAACGATTTGTCTGCGTTCGGGGTCCCAGAGTCGGTATCCCATTTCGCCGTCGGATCCATATCCGAGGAAAATGCATTTCCTGGACCGAGGTGCAAGTTTTCGGCGATCATCTTTCGGAATAAGGGCGTACGCCTCGCATCCGAAGATCCTCAGCTTGTCGTAATTCGGCTTACTGCCGATCCATAGTTCCTGAGGAATTTGAAGTCCTAGAGGTCTACTTGGCGACATATTGATTATGTGTACTGCCGTGAGTAGAGCCTCTGCCCAGAAGCCATCCGACAGTCCGGAGTGTTGGAGCATGGAAACTGTCCGTTCTTGGATTGTCCGATTCATGCGTTCGGCAATCCCGTTTTGCTCCGGACTGTGTGGTGCCGTAAGTTCACGTCGGATGCCGCGTTGTCGGCAGAATTTGACGAATTCTTCGGATTTAAACTCTCCCCCATTGTCTGTCCGAAAGCATTTCAGCTTTCGGTCGGTTTGATTTTCTACCATAGCGAGCCAATCGGTGAAGATCGAGAAGACCCGATCTTTGGTGCGAATTGGATAAGCCCACACCTTTCGAGTCGAATCGTCAATAAAAGTGACGAAGTAAGAGGCACCGCCGAGAGACTGATGCGGCATTGGGCCACAGACGTCCGAGTGGACCAAATCAAGAGGTCTCGTTTCTCTTGGTGCTGATGTCGGGTGTGATGCGGCTGCTTGTTTGCCATACTGGCAATGCTCGCAGAATTGATGGTCCGAGAAGGAGAGTTTGGGGATGTATCCGGCTCTAGATAGGTGCGTGATGCCGGCCTTGCTGAGGTGTCCTAATCTTCGGTGCCATAGTGATGACACAGGAATATCCACCAAAAACAGGTTACCCTCTTTGAGCGTAACATGTAACGGATACAGGGAGTGTATCTTGGGTCCTCTAGCAAGCAGGAGGTTCCCCCTGTGGAGTGTCCACCCTCCCGAAGAAAAACCGGCACGAATGCCGTCTTCATCTAGTTGTCCGACTGAGATCAATGGCCTTGAGAGCTCGGGTACATGTCGGACATTGTGGAGTACAAGTGTAGAGCCACCTGCAAGGTTGAGCTCTACTGTGCCGATTCCGATGATGTCACAGTGTTGTGAGTTGCCGACTCGAACTGAGTCGGAGTGACGGATCGTATATTGCCGAAATTGGGATTGATGAGGAGTCACGTGAAATGACGCGCCCGAATCTAAGAGCCATGTGCTCGATTCTTCAGTCGTGAGTAGAACTTCTGATCCGACTGGATTTTCGATTGATAGTATATTCGGGTCGTCCGGTAGTACATCAGCTGAGAAGTTGACGTAATTGATCTCCTCATGCCGGCCACTCTTCTTGTTGTTCTTGTTCTTGAGTGCGCGGCAATCGGCTTTGATGTGTCCGGGTTTCTTGCAATAGTTGCAGATTCGGTTATCCCGTGACTGGCTCCGTCTTCGCTGATTGTTCGGCGGCCGTGAGGAATCTCTTCCTCGTATGTTCGATCGGTCTGTCGAACCTTGTACTACGTAAGCGTCGTCTGTTGAGTCTTTGGCGAAAGACTTTCTCCGAGCTGCTTCGGTCAGGATTGCGCTCGTGACTTCGGAGTATTTAACAGCCGTGGTTGACGCGTTGCACACGGTTGTGACGAAAGTTTCCCATGATGAGGGAAGGCTGCTCATGAGTATCATTGCTCTGAGTTCATCCTCGATTGCCGTCCCCTGTGACGAGATTTGGGAGCTTATGTGTTACCGGCCGGCAAGGAGTCCAAAATACGGAGTGAAGGAATTAATTAGATATGGTTGTAAATGAGCATAGTGTGGACGGACGGACTGGAAACGGTATGCCGTTCCAGATCCGGACGGATCCCGAATAGGTGCGAGAGGCACCGTTTTGTACTACGGGCCGGAAACCTATTTAAAGGCCCGGACCCTATTGTAATGACAGCGGATAATTAATAGAGATTCTGATGTTTATACTTCTGTCTTGATTTCCGTTCTGTAATCACTGTTATATCTTACGCGTGTAATTAACCAAAGCAATCTAATCGTGTAACCTACGTAAGTCGGTGTAATCGTTGAATCTTAATCCTATGCCGTAATCACCCTTTGGTGAAGTGTCTCCGTGACACCTTGTGTTAGGCCTTGTCCGGCTAAGAGAATAACACAGTTTTGGCGACCACGATTCCTGCTTTCTCGCAGCGAACGACGGTAATGGATGACTAGACCAACGCACGACTTGGTTACAGACCGAGCTCGACGCCTCGCCGAACGGCAAAGACGGCGTGAGACTTTCCAGCAAGCAGCGCAGGAAATTCGCTCGGATCGTTCGTTCTCCAACGAGATCCGGAGAGTCGCGGAGGAATCTCTCCGGTTACGGCAAACTCGCGACCAGGACGACGGAAGCAGTCTAAGTAGTCTCCGGGAAACCGAACGACTCCTGGAGGCGCTGGCAAGCGGAGAAAACGAGGCAGAAGCCTTTTCAGCCTACGAATCGGATTCCGAAGGGGGATACAGTGTGCACACGAACTACCGGAGCAGCAACGATACCCCCGGCGGCCCGGAAGACGACGGGTCGGATAACGTGCCGACTCCAGAACCGGAACCGCTCAACCAGGGCTATCCGGAACCGCAAACGGAAGCCGTCAACCCACCAACACCGGAAGTGGAAGAAGCAAAGCCACCAACACCAACGAAAGAGCCGGCAAAGGTACCGGAAGAAGAGCCGGAAAAAGAACCGGAAAAAGGACCAGCAGAAGAACCGGAAGTGGAACCGGAGAAAGAACCGGAAAAATATCAACAAACGCCACTAAACCGCGGCTTAATACTGGACGACGACATGCCGTTCCAATACTCAAAGTACCGCGATGATCCGGATGCGGAAGCGCATGTGGATGACTTCGAGCAGACATGGGAAGCAAATCACACGTCCCAGCGAATGACACCGGAGGAAGAAGAACGCTCGAAGATAGCGGAATTCGGAGTCACGTTGGAGGGACCAGCGACACGATGGCGGCGGTCGCAGGACCCGGCGACCATCACAACATTTGCAGAATTAAAAGCAAAATTCTTGCATTTTTTCCACAAGGAGGTCGACCAGACGACAATGGTGGGCTTGTTTTATACGATCCGGCAGGAGGCAGGGGAAAGCATTCCCCAATTCGTCATCCGTTTCCAACGAATGCATAGCCAGCTTGCCCGTGCACCCCCGGAGGAGGAATTACGGACGATATTTTTAAACGCACTCCGGGAACCATTACGCACGGTGTGTACGGTGATCGACTTTCGAGGATGCACCATCGATCAGGTCATTGACCGGGTCAGAGAAATGGAAAAGACAAGCTCATGGCTTACGCTGGGAACACTGCAACGGGCGTTACCCACCGAGGAAGATCTCCAGTTCCGGCAGGCAATTCAATGCACAATCTGCTTGAATGCCGGACACTCGGCAGTAGAGTGCACCATGCGCACTCAGTGTGTGATTTGTCAATCCAAGAGTCATACAACGGACCGGTGCGAGTATAACCTGTTAAACCGACAAGCACCACCCGTCCGACGAATCGAGCCAAGAAGCAGCCAAGACGAAGATGAAGATCGTTGGCAAAAAATGAACCGGTACCGACCAGCACAGGATGTCCGGTACGGAGACAGGCAAGAGAATGATGGCCGGTACGGGAATCGGCGTGATAACTACGACCGGTATGAGCGATCGGACCGTTATCGAGAGCCCAACAGGCGACACGAGCAATACGACAGAGACCATTCCCCTGGTTACCGAAGGCACCAGGAGGACTACGGCCGATTTTACGATCCACCACGACCGGACTACCGAAATAAACATAAGAATAATAAGAAACGTAATTTCAAGAAAGGTGGTCACCCTAGGGACCCGGAACATGGAACCCCAAGGAGCCAACCGGCACAGAACGCACCACTCGCTACGGGACCGACTCCGGCTACCAGCAATGCTGAATCTAGCAATACCCGTAAAGAGTACTGCTACTACTGCAGGCAGGAAGGCCACTACAGTAACCAGTGCCCGGTAAAGAGCTACGAGAAACGACCAGCAGTTAATATGGTGGTTCCGGAAGTGGCGGATTTACAGCAAGTAACCACACGGTCGAAAGGCATGGCCAAAGAATGGGAAACACAAGAGGCCATACGAAAACAGGCGACGGAATGGGTGAAGGAAGCCAATGAAAGAAACGTCGCGGACGCGGAACGGCAAAAGGCGAAGACCATAGGGAGTGCCGGCGGTAGCCACCCAGAAAACGAGACATGGCAAGCACTACAAGAATGTCAGATCACGTTACCATTAGGAAGACTCTTGCAGCTCGTGCCGCGATTCACAGAAGGACTAAAAACGGTCATGACAGACGGTATAGCTCCACCGGCACCAGTCCTTTTCTCGAATCCGGAGGAGGGACCGACGGTGGTGGACACTAGTAGTCCGGTGATCACAGCTATTGTCAAAGGGCACGAACTTCCCGGCACAGTAATCGATGGAGGTTCCGGAGTTAACGTAATAAGCCTTCGCACGTGTGATGCCTTGGGTATACATGAATGGGAGCCATGTCCGTTCTGGCTACGGATGGCGGATACGAGCTCTGTACGGCCGACGGGCTTAATACGGAAATTGGAAGTCACCATAGGAGGCCACACATTTCACATCTCGGCTGTAGTGCTGCAGCTACAGGCGCAAGGCGCGTATCCACTGCTGCTGGGCAGACCATGGTTGAAAACGGCACACATCAAGCAAAATTGGCGAAAAAATATGATTACCTTCCGGCGCGGAAAAGCCAAGGTCCGGGTACCGACACAACCACGGACGAGCAACGGTAAGGAATGCACACCGCTGTATGCGGAATGCGTGAACATGCTTGAAGGGTTGGCAGACGACGAAGAAGCCCAGTACTTGGAGGAACATCCGAAGATCGTACCACTCTTCGAGATTGACGTAGCTGAAGCCGTAGCCGCATACTTGCCGCAGCGGGACGACACCGAAGCCGAACCAGACAAAGATGCGATTCGGGAATTACGGCAAGCACAGGAAGCGTTGGAACGGGAAATGGCCGTTTCCCAACGGGTAAAAGCATCCCAGCTCGACGAAGTGAACCTAGGAAGCAAAGACGAATCAAAGCCGGTACACATCGCCAAAGAAATGAAGCCGGAAGATAAAGCGGCGATGATCAAACTTCTCACGGAGTTTCGCGACGTATTCGCCTGGTCATACGAAGACATGCGAGGGCTGGACCCTCAATTATATCAGCATCAGATCCACTTAGGCAAGGACGCGAAACCAGTGGCGCAACGACGATACCGAATGAACCCCAACTACGCCGCCAAAGTAAAAGAGGAAATCGACAAACTCCTAAGAGTGGGCTTCATCCGGCCGGTAAAGAAAGCGACGTGGCTGAGCCCCATCGTCGTCGTCCCCAAGAAGAACGGAAAAATCCGTGTGTGTGTTGATTACAGGAAACTAAATGCCGCCACAATTACGGATGCATTCCCTCTTCCGTTCACGGACGGAGTACTGGATGCCGTCGCCGGTCATGAAGTTTATAGCTTTTTAGACGGGTTCAGCGGGTACAATCAAATCCGGATGCACCCGGACAACCAGGAAAAGACAGGGTTCGTCACCGAATGGGGGGTGTTTGTGGCCGAAGTCATGATGTTCGGCCTAAAAACGGCACCAGCAACGTTCCAGCGAATCATCATGGAGATCTTCGGCGAATACATTCCTGCCTTCATGCAAGTTTTCCTGGATGATTTTGCAGTTTATAGCCGGGGAAAAGACCATTTGCAGCACCTACGGTTATGCCTTGAAAAGTGTAGGTTATACCGGCTAAGCTTAAACCCAGCAAAATGCATCTTTGGGGTTTCAAGTGGAATATTGCTGGGACACATCGTAAGTAAGGAGGGCATTGCGGTCGACCCGGACAAAGTAAACGCCATACTAGGGGCACCGGCGCCGAAAACGGCCAAAGCACTAAGCCGATTCTTAGGACAAATCCGGTGGCACAGCCGGATGCTCCGTCACTTGGCGGACTTGGCGACACCATTACACACCGCGGTACATCGGACACCGTTCCAATGGACGGAGACGGAGGATAAGGCATGCAATGCCCTGAAGGTACTTTTGTCGCAAGCACCTGTCGTGCAGCCTCCGGATTGGAGCAAGGAATTTCACGTGTTCGTGGACGCGTCCGACATCGCTATTGGCAGCGCCTTAATGCAACTTACGGAGCCTAAATGGTACCGGCCGGTATATTACGCCAGCCGGAAACTATCCCAAGCGGAGAAGAACTATTCCACGACGGAACGGGAGGCCCTGGGCATGATCTACAGTGTAACAAAGTTTCGTCACTACCTATTGGGAAGGAAGTTCTCCTTCCATGTGGATCACTCGGCGCTCCTCTACTTAG
Source organism: Azolla caroliniana (assembly GCF_043228905.1). Taxonomy (NCBI): domain Eukaryota; kingdom Viridiplantae; phylum Streptophyta; class Polypodiopsida; order Salviniales; family Salviniaceae; genus Azolla; species Azolla caroliniana. The sequence goes on from NW_028230607.1 coordinate 22,073, forward strand.
TTTCCAAGGCGTCCCTGACCGGTAAGTTGGCCCGTTGGACCTTGCTGTTGCAGGAGTTCGAATTCGAGATTTTCCACCGGCCCGGTATCCAGCATGTCGTAGCAGACTATCTAAGCCGGTTAGAGTCCGGAGAACCAGGCGACGGAGTAGCGGATGAAATCCCGGACGCGGAGTTATTCCGTATCACCCCGGAAACGGCAGCGGACGACACGGTGGCATCAGAAGATAAATGGCTGACAAACATGCACCAGTTCCTAAGCACGGGCCTGCCACCGGAAGAAATGAACCGGGATGAGAGGAAACGACTAGCGGTGCAGAGCCGCAATTTCTGTCTGTTACGGGACACTCTCTACCACAAAGGAGCAGATGGAATATGGCGACGGGCAGTCCGTAGTGACGAGAAAGAAGTAATCTTACGGGAAGCACACTGTGGGGTTGCCGGAGGACACTATGCCGGGGAAGCGACGGCGAGGAAAGTATGGCAGAGCGGCTTATGGTGGCCCACGACGTTAAAAGACGCCGTCAAGTATGCTAAGGAATGTGACCTATGCCAATGAATGGGCCAGCCTACGGAGCAAGCACGGATGCCACACCAACCGGTACTTCCACTAGAGCCATTCCAGAAGTGGGGGTTGGATTTTGTCGGACCGTTCAAGCCACCGGCAATGAGAACGGGTAATCGTTATGTCATCGTGGCAACGGATTATTGCACTAAATGGGTGGAAGCAAAGGCCCTGAGAGACAACACCGCGTCATCCACAACAAAATTCCTGTACGAAAACATTTGGTGCCGATATGGATGTCCGATTGAATTAATCAGCGACCAAGGAGGCCACTTCCTCGGTCAGGTAGTGGAAAGCTTAACAACGTTCTATGCCGTGGTCCATAAAAGAAGCACACCGTACTACCCACAGGCGAACGGGTTAGCAGAGTCCACCAACAAAACGCTGCAGAACATTCTCCGCAAAATTGTCAATGAAAACCGGACGGACTGGGACACAAAGCTCCATAGTGCGCTATGGGCGTACAGAACGGCATACAAAACGAGTATCCGGACAACGCCGTTCCGGTTAGCATTCGGCTTAGAAGCGGTCATGCCGGTCGAGTTTCAGGTACCAAGCTTACGGATCCAACTACGAGAACGGCTGAATGAAAAGAAGTCGGAGGAAATATGGCTAGCAGCACTATGCGAACTGGAGGAGCAACGGCTGGCCAGCATCCTCCACATGGAGCTGGAGCAACGACGACGGAAAGCGTTTGTTGACCGTCACCAGAAAGGTAACGAAAAGATGTTCGAAATCGGGAAGCCGGTTCTAGTATTCCAAACGAGGATGGGCAAAATGCCGGGTAAACTCCGGTTCAGATGGACAGGCCCGTATTGGCTGACACGGGAATACAACGGGTCCTATCAGATAGGGACACTTGCCGGGGAAGTACTAGGCAAGTGGGTGAATGGATTTCGACTAAAGCCCTATAAAGGACCGATGCCAAAGAACCCGTTTATGCAGCTCACCGGCACTACACCAGGAACCTGTCCGGGATCGGTACGGATCGATCCGGAAGAAAAAGACGACGGGGAACCCGTAGTAAATACGAAGGAAGACACGGCAACCCGTAAGGAAAACGGTCAGGGTCCGAAGGGACTTACGGATGTGTAAGGTCAAACACCGTCATTAAAAATTAAAAAAAAAAAGAAAAAAAAAAGAAAAAAAAAAGAAAATCATTAAAAATCGAGGTATGAACGGGTGTGAAAGGGAGGCGCGAAAAGGTACGTAGTGGGCATTTAAGAGACGCCACGCTACTTAATACTAAATTGGTACACGACGTGTGCATGCTCGAAAAAGGCGCCAAAACGCACAAAGAAGAAGCAGAACGCATGGAGACCTTTTCATTTCGCGAGCCAAGAAGCACAGAAGCACCAAGACAGTGGAAGCTGAGCAAACGCGAACCTGCACGCAGAGAACCCCCGCGCTCAGAACGCTCTCTCTCTCGCTCTCACTCTCATCACCACTCTACCTCGCCATCTTCCCTCAACCTTGAAGCAGACATGGAACCACAAACGCTGTCGGAAGCGGCCAGGAAATGGTTCAGGCAAAACGGACTGGAGGGGTTCTTGGCCATCATGGAGGCACCGCCGCACAGAGAAGCCGACCGGGTCATCAAGGAGCTCGCCACAGAGGTCATCACCGAGGAAGCGATCCGCGCGCTAACAGGCCTTCCGGAGGGAGGAATCTTTCAGATCGATAACCCAACCTTGGAGCAACTCACCCGATATTTCGGTGAGTACTCTGTTGCCGGCAAAGGCTATCGGACGCAGGGCGGCGAAGATCCGCTATTCAGGGAGATTGCTCGAGTGCTCCATGAGTACGGTCACGTGTACCCCCGACCCCCTGTCATGCCAAAAAATCGGGCAGGGATGATCATAGCCACCTATGAAGGGGTCAAGGTGGACTGGCCGGTGTTGATTGCAGACGGGCTGTGCATGGCAATAGACATGGTACGAGGGAAGGACGGCAAGGAGGGCCGGAAGCTGTGGCACGCCGTAGCTCAATGGATAACATTGCTCGTACCGCCGGTCGAGACCGTCCAGCCAAAGAAGCGGCCAAGAGTATCGGAAGGAAGCACCTCGAAGCCGGCGTCCAAACGACAGCAGCTGCTGGCGTCGAGGGCGACGAAAGGGAAGAAACGGGTCCCAGAACCGGAGGAGGTGTCACCGGTCCGACCCGTCAAGATAACCTTACGGAGACCGGGACAGAAGGAACCGGAACCCTTGACGGCACAGAAACATGCCGTGACACAGGAAGAGGAAACGGAGGAGCCAGAAGAGCACCTCCAACGACGGTCAAGAAGTAGGACCGTCGAGACAGGAGGGGAGCGGTTGTACCCGCGAGAGGCAGAAACGCCCCCAACTCAACCTGAGCAAACCACAAGGGAAGAACCGGAACTGGTGCGTAGGGAACCGGTCTTGTCGACTTCTATAGAAGAAGTCAGTCCAACGGCTCCGGAGACGGCGAGAACCGGAACTCAACAGCCGGCGAGCCCAGCCAGAGCACACGGCGGCCAAGGAGTAGAACCAGAACGGCATATGCAGGCACTCAGGCCAGACAATTCCACAGGGAATGAGCCAACCCGACCAGTACAACAACAAGGCACCAGTAGCATGTGGCTACGGTGGGTAGGCGAGCAAATCGCCGGAGTGGTCGAGTATATAGAGGCGGAAGAGAGAGCGCACCAGGAACGGTTGCTCGTCACAACCGTAGATCTAGAGACGGCCCGGTCCAGAATCCGGAGCCTTGAACAAGACTTGGACAGGGTCACAAGGGAAATGGCGCAAGTGGCTTTGACAACACAAGTCCAAGCACCGGTGACTCCGGGCAATGTACAGAATAAAGCGACAGATCAACCTGTACATAGCAATCAGACCCCGGCAACGGAAACCGTTCCGGAGAGAAATGCGGCACAAGCCCAAGAGCTTGCGGATTTAAAGGATGAGCTTGCTGCCCAAGAAGCGCTGAGGAGCCGCGAAAGAGAATTGAAGACGGCAGCGGAGGCAGAACTCAAAAAGACTGCTGAGAATCTACGCCGGGCCGAGGAGAGCTTACGGAAAGGCCACCAAGCGTACGACCGGCTCAAGGAGGAAAAGGAGAAAATGCTGCAAGAGAAGGACAAGCTCCGGAGGAACGCCGAAACAGAAGTAGAGCGCCTGAAAGAGGAACTCCGGCAGGTAAAGGACCGGGAGGACCGGAACCATCGCCAGCTCAACGGCAAGCTCAAACAAAAAACGGAGGAATTTGAGCAATTGCACCGGGAGTATAAACGGTTGCAAACGGAGCACAAGGAACGGACGGATGAGCTCCGGCAAGCAGTTGATCGGACCGCAACCGCATTCGCCAAGGAACAAGCGGAAAACAGAAGACGGTTGGAAGAGGCGGAGAAGGTTCGGACAGAGCTCCTCAGGCAACAGCAGGCGGAAAAAGAAAGAGCGGCGGAGGTACTGCAGAGGCTGCAAACGACATATCAAGGGCAGCTGACGCGCTACAGAGAGCAGGCGGAGGATATGGCAAACCTCATCAAGCAGTTGAAGGAGGAGCGACAAGTGGTGGAAAGCAGAGCTCAAATGGGAGCAAGTCGCATCCAAGATATAATGCGGGCCTGGTTGAACCAGACCAAGAGCTTGATTGACAACGGTTCCGTCAAATGGTGGACCAAGTGGGCCACGAACGCGGCGGAACTCCAATTGCTCCGGGCCGACGTAGAGAACCGGCGGAAGGAGGGAGATGATTGCTATATGCTGACTTCCGAAGACTTCACCGGCATAAGGGATGAGCTTGCCGAAGACTTTCAAGCCTTGGCAGAGGACCAACTAGAGCAAGTCCGGCAACTTGTAGCTCAGCTGGACGACGACAGGCTGGAGGCGCAGATCCAGTTTGAAAGCTACGAGAGGTCCCGGATCCGGGGAGAGAAAGAACGAGAACCAGTTACGGTCAACCTCAGTGATGAGGAACCGTTACTGGAAGGAGACCGGACCGGAAGCAGTCAAACGGAGATGCCGGAGCCAGAGAGACAAACGGAGCAGCCGGAGGCAGCGAAACAAACGGAGCAGCAGCAGCAAGCAGAGCAGCCGGAGCAACCTCAGTTCCAACCGCAACCACAGCAGCAGCAGCAAGCACAGCCGCAACAACCACAACCGGAAGAACAAGTGGAAATTCTTGAACAAAGTAATTTGGACAATTTGGGTGAACAATGAAGGGGCCGAGAAGGGTTCGACGTACAAGGTACTGTCCCACGGGCGTGCCATGTGTTACCGGCCGGCAAGGAGTCCAAAATACGGAGTGAAGGAATTAATTAGATATGGTTGTAAATGAGCATAGTGTGGACGGACGGACTGGAAACGGTATGCCGTTCCAGATCCGGACGGATCCCGAATAGGTGCGAGAGGCACCGTTTTGTACTACGGGCCGGAAACCTATTTAAAGGCCCGGACCCTATTGTAATGACAGCGGATAATTAATAGAGATTCTGATGTTTATACTTCTGTCTTGATTTCCGTTCTGTAATCACTGTTATATCTTACGCGTGTAATTAACCAAAGCAATCTAATCGTGTAACCTACGTAAGTCGGTGTAATCGTTGAATCTTAATCCTATGCCGTAATCACCCTTTGGTGAAGTGTCTCCGTGACACCTTGTGTTAGGCCTTGTCCGGCTAAGAGAATAACATTATGCTTTCGTACTCATTGAGGTGTGCTTGAACCGAATCGGATTCTTTCATCCGCAAGTTGTAGAGGCGCCGGATCAGAAACATCTTCGTTGCGGCGACCTTCTTTTCGTAAGTGTCCGACAGTGTTTTCCACAGTTCGAATGCTGTCGTACACGATTGCACCGTAAAGTATACCGATTCCGATAGGTGCATCCGAATCGTGGCGCGGACAATTCTGTCCAGCTTCTGCCACTCAATTGGTTTGTATCCTTCTGGAGGTTCTTCATTTTCGATGGGATCGATTTGCCCCTTGACTATGAGATAGTCCTGCATTTGTTCCTTCCAGAAGTTGAAGTTCGATCCATCGAACTTTCGTAGACTCATTTCTAACGAGCCGGATGTTGATGCCATCAAGTTCGGTTTTGGTTGACGAAGCTCGGTTCGGAGTTGGCTACGAACCTTGTTGGAGTGCAGCCAGTTGGCTCACCCGATATCGTTCTAGTCGGATTTGAACCCGAGTCGGTTCGGCTTCAGAACTTGCTCGAATTGACTCCGGTAACTTGAGGGACAGAACCGACTGGTCTTCCCGAATGTTGCCGAGTCGGAGTGAGCCCAGTTCGCTTCGGATATATATGCCGAATACCGATTATTGAAACCGATTATCTGGACCGATTCTGCTTCGGGTGGCTGCAGCGACGAGAGAGACAGATCCAACTGATCCTCCCGAATGTCGATCAGCCGGATGAAGCGCGAATTGGGGTTGTTGTCTTGAGACCGATCTGCACCGAGTGGTTACAACGAGCGGCGAGCAGCGTTTAATGACCTTTTCGGATGCCGTTTAACCGAGTGGAGCGCGATCGTGTCAATGTTGCACAAGGGGATTTCACCTCGAGCGTTGCGATCACAAGGAACGGAGTACAACCGGCTGGCTTACTCCAAGCGAAGAGGATCTAACGCGAAGAGATGCAAGCCTCGTTTTTCTTCTTCTCTCTTCTTCGAATGACGCAGGAAACCGAATGCTGTGCAGGCTGAGACGACGGCCGACAGCGGATTGAAGGACCGAATACTGTGCAGGCTCTGATACCAGATGTTGGAGACAAAGTCGTCTGTGCGGAAGATCAAGAAGCATTCGATTGCTGTTGAGTACCTGCGTATGATAGTTTGTAGGTCGTTGCACAGAGAGAGAGAGAGAGAGACAGACAGACAGAGAGGCACAAAAGACTTTCTTATTCCATAAAGCAATAATACAACACCCAACCTTACAAAAAGGTTACAAGGTCACTATATATAGTGACCGACTTAGGGCAACTACCCTTTACGCTAATTACATAAATGGCCAAAACGGGATAGTGTGAATACGTCCATTATACACATGTATTCGACAGGGCCCATAGCAGACATATTCACGGATATGTCCCTGCATTCGGATCGCTCTCCGGGTACATTCGTCATCCGGCTCCGAAGTCGGGGTCTTCCTCATCCGGTTCCGATACCGAAACCGGGCTTGTCGGCATTCATCTCCAATATCCGACCATCCCATCCGAAGGGACCGTAATTCCAACAAACTCCCCCTTCACTTCGGCATGGGATGTCTCTCCAATCCGATCCTCTTCCGGCATGCTTCCAGCTTGTCGGGTGTGAGGACCTTGGTCAGCATATCCGACCCGTTCTCGTCCGTGTGGATCTTTGTCAGCACGAACTCCTTGTCTTCTATCCTTTCCCGGATCCAGTGATATCTTCGCTGGATGTGCTTCGTCCGGGAGTGATAGGCCGCGTTCTTCGCAAGGTGGATTGCACTCTGACTGTCGCAGTAGAGTCGGTACTCCTCCTGCCGGATACCGAGCTCTCTAATGAAGTCCTTCATCCATATTATTTCCTTGCCGGCTTCAACAGCTGCCATGTACTCCGCCTCCGTGGTTGACAACGCAACCGTCTTCTGCAGCCTCGACTGCCACGAAACAGCTCCCCCTGCATACGTCATCACATACCCTGATGTGGACCGGCTGGTATCTGCATCAGCCGACATATCCGAATCGGTGAAACCGTCGAGTTCGGGTTTACCGGAGCCGAATCGGAGGCACACATTCGCTGTGCCCTTCAGGTATCGGAGTATCCACTTGACCGCGTTCCAATGCTCTTTGCCGGGATTGCTCATGTACCGGCTCACCACTCCGACTGCATATCCGATGTCCGGTCTCGTACACACCATGGCGTACATCAAGCTCCCGACGGCTGAGGCATACGGCACTTTCATCATATCCTCCTTTTCAGCCTTTGTCTTGGGACTTTGCTTGCTGGACAGCTTGCAGTTTGTCGGGAGGGACGATCCGACCGGTCTCGCTTCCGACATGTTGAACCGGTGAAGCACCTTCGTCACGTACTTTTCTTGTGACAGCCACAACTGCTTCTTCTTCCGGTCCCGTATGATGTGCATCCCTAGTATTTGTCTCGCCGGACCCAGGTCCTTCATTGAGAAGGTTCGGTGAAGAGCCTTCTTCAGCATCCGTATCTTGATCTGGTCCCGTCCGACGATCAACATGTCGTCCACGTACAGGAGGAGTATGAGAAAGTCTCCTCCTTCGAACTTCTTCACAAACATGCAGTGGTCGGACTGCGTTTTGAGGTACCCTTCGTCGGTCATGAAGGAGTCGAACTTCCGGTACCATTGCCGGGGTGCCTGCTTCAGTCCGTAAAGGCTCTTCTTCAACCGACATACCAGGTGCTCCTTCCCTTTCTTCTCGAATCCTTCCGGTTGCTGCATGTAGATCTCTTCTTCGAGGTCACCGTGAAGGAATGCCGTCTTTACGTCCATCTGTTCTACCTCGAGGTCCATGCTTGCCGCTATGCTCAGCACCGTCCGGATGGAGGTCATCTTCACTACCGGGGCAAATATCTCGTCGAAGTCGACGCCCTTCTTTTGCTGAAACCCCTTCACCACGATCCTGGCTTTGTATCTCGGGGGGTTTCCGGCATCTCCCGGTTTCAGCTTGAACACCCACTTGTTTCGAAGTGCCCGCTTTCCTTTCGGCAACTCCACAAGTTCATATGTGTGGTTCTCATGCAGGGAATCCATCTCGTCCTGCATGGCACTCAACCACCTGCGGCTCTGGGTGTCATGCTTTGCTTCTTCAAAGCTCTCCGGCTCCCCCTCGTCGGTTAGCAGCACGTGCTCTGGTTCCGGAAATCTCCGGGGGGCCCTTCTCTCTCTTAGAGGATATCTCCGTTCCGGAGCTTCGGTAACCGGTTCTTCCGATTCTTCTTCATCCGAATCCATTTCGGGATCGGGGCCGGTTCCGGTATCGTTTTCATCTTCTTCGGCCGGTTCTGTTTCTTCACCGTCTTCGGCCGGATCCTCGAGTGCTAACCGGTCCCTTGCCGGTCGGGACTGCTCCTCGTAGAGTTGATCCTCACCGGTCGACTTGGAGCTCTTCACCTTCTTCTCCGACTCCCAGTCGGCGAGTGTCTTGTCCTCCATGAAGATGATGTCTCGACTCCTGAATATCTTCTTGTCGACCGGGTCCCATACTCGGTAGCCGAACTCGTCATCGCCGTAACCGAGGAATATGCATGGCCGGGTCTTTGGATCTAGCTTTCCTCTCCGGTCCTTTGCCACATGCACGTATGCGAGACACCCGAACACCTTCAGATGCCGGTAGGACACTTCCTTACCGGTCCACACTTTCTGCGGCGTGTCTCCGTCCAAAGGTACTGAGGGTGATCTGTTTATCACGTATGTCGCCGTTGACATTGCCTCAGCCCAAAACCCCTTGGGTAATTTCGCATGCGCCAGCATACTCCGGAGCCTCTCCATTATGGTCCGGTTCATCCTCTCGGCCAGCCCGTTCAGTTCCGGCGTCTTCGGCACAGTAAACTCGAGTCGGATTCCCTTCGAGCGACAGTACTCCTGGAACTGCCCCCGGTATTCCCCTCCGTTATCCGCTCGTATCGCTTTCAGCTTCTTGCCGGATTCCCTTTCCACTCTCGCGTGGAGTTATTTGAAGACGCACAACACTTGGTCCTTTGTCTTCAACGGTGCCGTCCACAGCTTCCGGCTGTGATCATCAATGAATGTTACGAAGTACTGGGCTCCGCCATGTGACTTCGTTTCTACCTGACACACATCAGTGTGCACCAACTCCAATGGTGCGCTACGTCTCGTCGGTGGCCTTGAGTGGAAGGAGGTTCGGTTCTGCTTACCGGCCAGGCAATCGGTGCACTTCTCCAGGTGCACTTGCTTCACTGGAATAAGGTTGTCTTCTGCAAGCCTCTTCATCCCCTTCTCACTCATGTGGCACAGTCTTTTGTGCCACAGCTCACCGGCAGTGTCGGTTGCCACATTCAGCTCTTCCGGACATAACCGGGCATTCATCAGGTACAGTGTGTTGTCTTTCCGGGCCCGAGCCACTATCAGGCTCCCCTTGCTGAACTTCATTACGCCGTTCCGGATGCTACCTGTGTAGCCTTCATCGTCTAGCCTCCCGGCCGAAATCAGGTTCAATCGAACCTCCGGAACGTGTCGGACATCCTTCAGCAGCATTTTGCATCCGGTCGGGGTTGTCAACCACACGTCTCCGATGCCGGCAATCCGGCACGTACCTTCATTTCCCATCCGAACACAGCCATGCTCACCGGCTGTGTAGGATGAGAAGTATCTTCTCTCCGGGGTCAGGTGGAACGATGCTCCGGAATCGACCACCCAGGTCGTCTCATTGCCGGCAATGTTTAGTTCACCTTCTTCGGTGATGAGCATGATTTCTTCCTCACTTGCCGCGAGTGCCGTCGTTCCTTTCCGGTCCTGCCCTCGCCGATCCGAACCTCTCCGGTCCGTGGCTCCCCGGTATGCACCGTTTCTCTCCGGTGACTTCTTCGAATCGGTGTCGTCGGCTCCGTTGTCTTTTCGGTAATGCCGACAATTCTTTCGAAAGTGCCCCGGCTTCCCACAGTGGAAGCATGTGGGCCTTCCTCTTGACTGCGACCGGGTCCCCGACTTCTCCCGTCTTTGCGGACTCCGGTTCCATTGTCTTCCCCGATCCGATTCGGTAAGCAGCGCCTTCGAGTCGGAGGCCGGTTCTTTATCTCTCCGACGCGCTTCTTCGTTCAAAATACTTGTCTTTACCGTTTGTAAGGACAAGTTATCTTCGGTGCACGAGGTGCTGAGAGTCACCACCAAGTTCTCCCAGCTTTCCGGCAATGTACACATCAGGATGATGGCTTGCATTGCATCCTCCAACGGGAACTTGATCGCCGCAAGCTGATTCACGAATCCCATGAACGTGCTTACGTGTTCCACCCTACTCTCGTCGTCCCGGTACTTGAGATTCACTATCTTCCTCATCAGGGAGGTCCGGTTCAACGCATTCTTCCTCTCGTAGAGGCCCGACAGCTTCTTCCACATCTCATATGCGTTGGTGTCGTTTGCCACATGTTGTAGGACGCTCACGTCGACGTATTGCCGAATGGTTGCAACGGCTTTCCGGTTCAGAAGCCTCCATTCCGACTCAAGTACCCCTTTCGGTATTTCCGACCTGTCAATCGGTTCGTACAGGTCTCGAACAATCAGAAGATCCTCCATCTTGATCTTCCAGTCGGCGTAATTCTGCGCATTCAGCACCATCATCCCCGGCTGCCCGCTGCCGCCGCCTTCCATTTTCTGCAGCAGTTCGCTCTGATACCAGTTTGTTGGGAATCAACGCTTCGATTCACCTTCTTCGCTCGGCCACAACCGAGTAATCGCGGATCAATGCAGCAGAAAATAGAAACCAAAGAGAGAAACACACGAGTACACAGGGATTAACGTGGAAAACCCTAGATGGGAAAAAACCACGGGAGTACAAGACTCCAAACAACACTATACAAAGAGAAGTATACAATGACGAGCTCCAAGGCGACGACCTTGAGCTCGCTGTCCTCGCCACAGGCGGCGGAAATACACAGAGGCGTCGTCCTCTTCCTCTCTCGCGCTCTATCTCTCTCTCTCTCTCTCACGGCTGCTCCCTCTCGATCTTTCCGCAATATCCGCATTCGGTTGCGTTTTGACGGCTCGGGTCGGAGGGGAAGCTCCCCCTTCTTGTGAAGGTTCCTCGTTGGCTTCCGTTTTGCGGCCGAAATTGGGAGTTGTTGTCATAGGTCGGACCACGTCTGCCTTGTCCTTGGCCGAATCGGCCTCTCACTTATCCACGTCCTCTTCCTCCGTTCTGTTACCAGATGGCAAGAAGGCTTAAGGAGATCCAAACCAGAGTGTGAAAGGAATAGTTTATTCGGGAACTGTTGTAATTAGTAGTCTTAATATATATATTAATATATGAGAAGATGTGGACGGACGGATAGGAATCGATATGCCGATCCGGATCCGGACCAATCCCGAAAAGGTGCCGGTTGGCACCGTTTTGTATTTCGCACCGGAGACCTATATAAAGGCCCGATTATAATGTAATTGGGAGTGGATAATTAATAGAACTTATTGCATTAATCTCTCAGTATTGATTACCATTATGTACTCATTGCTATATCTAACGCGTGTTAATGATGTGTTGCTAAGTAATCGATTAAGGTCTAATTAAACGTTGTGTCGTAAGTCATTCTGCTGTACCACCCTTTGGTGAAGTGTCTTAAGTGGACACCCTATGTTAGGCTGTTGTCCAGCCCTAGGAGTAACACAGTTTTTGGCGACCACGATTCCTACACAATCGCAGTGAACAGCGGCGGGAATGGATGACTAGGCCAACAGACGACTCAGTTACGGAGAGAGCACGAAGACTTGCTGAACGGAGAAGGCGGCGAGAGGCTTTCCAGCAAGCCGTGGAAGAAATCCGAACGGATTGATCATTTTCCAAAGTGATCCGGAAAGTGGCGGAGGAGTCGCACCGTTTGCAACAAAATGCCTACCCGGATGCAGGAAGCAGCTTAAGCAGCCTCCGAGAAGCGGAAACCCTTCTCCAGGCCTTGGCCGGAAGAGACGGCGAATCCGAAGCATTTTCAGCGCTGGAATTGGATTCAGAAGGGGTTTACAGCGCGCATACGAACTATCGCAGCAGTAACGACACCCCAGGAGGACCGGAGGACGAGGAGTCGGATACCTTATCGACACCGGAACTAGAGTTGGCAGACCGGGAACCTCCGGCACTAGACGTGGAGCAACCTCCAGAGACGGAAGAAGACCGGCAAAAACCTCCAACGCCGGAAGTCGAGCCGGCAACACCAAAGGAAGACTGACAAAGACCTCCGACGCCGACGGAACAGCAGGAAAGACCACCGACACCGCCAGCTCGCGTACCGACACCAGATGACGACATGCCGTTCTAGTACTCCAAATATCGGGATGACCTGGACGCGGAGGCTCATGTTCACGCGTTTCAACAAACATGGGAAGCGAACCATGTGTCACAACGGTTAACCGCGGCCGAAAAGGAACGATCTAAGATAGCCGAATTCGGCGTGACATAGGAAGGACCAGCCACTAGATGGCACCGGACGCAGGATCGCAGCACCATCACCACCTTTGCGGACCTGAAAGATAAATTCTTGCACTTCTTTCAGAAGGAGGTGGACCAGAGAGAAATGATGGGCCTATTTTATACTATTTGGCAGGACCCTGGGGAGAGCATTCGGCAGTTTGTCATCCGGTTTCAACGGATGCACAGTCAGCTTACCCGCGCACCTCCGAAGGAAGAAACACGGGCTATATTTTTAGCCGCGCTCTGGGAACCTCTACAAACGGTATGCATGGTCATCGACTTTCGCACAAGCATCGTCGACCAGGTCATCGACCGGGTTAGAGAAATGGAGAAAACGAGCTCTTGGCTAACAATGGGAGCCCTCCAACGAGCATTACCAACCGATGAGGATCTCCGTTTCCGGCAAGCAATCCAATGCACGACCTGCTTGAATTCTGGACACTCATCACTAGAGTGCACCATGCGGACACACTGCTTATTTTGTCAATCTACGAGCCACACGATGGACCGGTACGAATATAACTTATTGAATCGGCAAGCACCACCAGTCCGGCAAATCGAGCCACGTAGCAACCAAGACGAAGAAGACGAACGCTGGCGGCGAGAGGAGCGATATCGACCGGCACAGGATGTCCGGTATGACAATCGGCGAGACAATTATGACCAGTACAAGAGATATGACAAGTACCGAGATTACAATGGACGGTACGAGCATCACAACCGGGATCACTCCCCCGGGTATCACCAACCACGGGAAGATTACGAGAGGTATAACGACCAACCCCGGCAAGGGTACTGCAACAAAAAGAACTTTAATAAAAAACGGCATTTCAAAAACGGGAACCACCCACGTGAACCGGAAAAAGGCACCTCAAGCAGCCAACCGGACTAGAATCCCGCGGTTACCACAGGTCCTCCACCGGGTACAGGAAACAATGCCGAATCCAGCAATACCCGGAAAGCATATTGCTATTACTGCCGGCAAGAAGGACATTATAGTAATCAATGTCCGGCAAAGAGCTATGATAAGCGACCGACAGTAAACATGGTAGTCGCCGAAGTCGTAGACCTCCAGCAGGTCACCACAAGAATGAGGCGATCACGATGAGGCGAATGGTCTAGATGGAGCTACCAAATCGCTCTGATACCATGTAAAGAATCAAGAGATGGATTCTTGTGAAGCGCAACACACGATCACGATGAGGCGAATGGTCTAGATGGAGCTACCAAATCGCTTTGATACCATGTAAAGAATCAAGAGATGGATTCTTGTGAAGCAAAAGAGATGTGAGTTATGTGTGTGTGTAAGAGAGAGAGAGAGAGAGAGAGAGTGAGTGAAACACAGAGAATATGCAAGGTAAAAGTATATTGACAAAGGAGAAAGACTCAACCCTTTACAAGGAGGGAGGATGGTGATTTATATAGTCACCCTCTCTCTTCATTAACTACAAGACTCATGGAGCATGGGGAATGTGAAAGCTCATAACTTATGTGTCATAGAATATGATTCTATGACTCATACTAAATGCTAGAATACAAAGTGGTGACTTAATGGGGACTCTTGACCGTTGGAGTGTCTATTCACTCTCAAGGGGAGTTCACACACTAGACCAAGTTGAGCTTGATTCTCAACAAGTACAATGTATTCGATTCGAATACCATGGGCCTTGCAGTATTCCTCAAACTGCCCTTTATATTCGCCACCATTGTCAGTTTGGATAGCCTTCAGCTTCTGACCTGACTCCCGTTCGGCTCTTGCCTAGAACTCCTTGAAATATGACAGTACTTGATTTTTAGACTTTAGTACGAAGGCCCACAACTTCTGACTATAGTCATCGGTGAAAGTCACAAAGAACTGTCCACCTCGATGTGATGGAGCATCTATGTAGCACACATCCGTGTGTACTAGTTCCAGTGTAGCTTCTCTTCTTCTTGGTGGTCTTGTGTGGAATGCTTCTTTGTTCTGCTTTCCAACTAAGTAGTTGAAAAACTTCTCCAAGTGCACTCCCTTTACTTCTGGTAGAAGTTTCTGGTCGGTTAACAAATGCATCCCCTTCTCACTCATATGGCCTAATCTCTTGTGCCATATCTCTCTTGCCGAGTCCCCTGCCACATTCACTTCCGACTTGCACATTCGGGCATGCATCATATACAATGTGCTTTCTTTCTGTGCTCGGGCCACTATGAGGTTTCCTCAGTAGAACTTCCAATTGCCATTTTGAAAGCTACCACTATAACCATCGTCATCCAACCTTCCAGTCGAAGTCACATTCAATCTAATATCGGGGACATGTTGAACATCCTTTAGAGTCAGCCGACACCTTGTCGACGTCGTTAAGCAGACACTTTCGACTCTAGCTACCTTGCACTCTCCATTATCATCCATCTTTACATAGCCATGATCATTGGCTATGTAAGTCGAGATATACTCTCTCGACGGAGTTATATGGAAAGATGCATTGGAGTCGATCACCCATGTGCATTCTTCCCTTGCAAGATTTGCACTTGTTCGTTCACAGATGAACAGAAGTTCTTCATTGCTCGTAGCAATGGTCAAAGTGTTCTCATTAGGAACCTCCCTAGGTTCAACACCCTTTGTGGGACATCACCTTTCCATGGTACTGAGGGGGACCTGTTGATCAGGTAAATCGATGTGTACATCGCCTCAACCCAATATGATATCGACAGTTTAGCATGAGAGAGCATGCTCCTTACTCTCTCCATGATTGTTCGATTCATCCTCTCTGCAAGCCCGTTCAACTTAGGTGTCTTCGGCACTGTGTATTCGATTTGAATACCTTGGACCTTGCGATATTCCTCAAATTTCCCTTTCTATATTCGCCACCATTGTCGGTTTAGACAATCTTCAACTTCCGACTTGACTCCCGTTCGGCTCTTGCTTGGAACTCCTTGAAATACAACAGTACTTGATCTTTTGACTTTAGTACAAAAGCCCACAACTTCCGACTGTAGTCATCGATGAAGGTCACAAAGTATTGCCCGCCTCGATGTGATGGAGCATCTACATAGCACACATCCATGTGTACTAGTTCCAGTGGCACTTCTCTTCTTCTTGGTGGTCTTGAGTGGAATGTTGCTCTGTTCTACTTTCCAACTAAGCAGTCGACACACTTCTCCAGGTGCACTCCCTTTACCTCTGGTAGAATTTTCTGGTTGGCTAACAGATGCAGACCCTTCTCACTCATGTGGCCTAATCTCTTGTGCCATATCTGTCCTGCCGAGTCCGCTACCACATTCACTTCCGACTTGCACAATCGGGCATGCATTATATATAATGTGCCTTCTTTCTGTGCTCGGGCCACTAGAAGATTTCCTCAACAGAACTTCCACTTTCCATTATGAAAGCTACCACTATAGCCTTCGTCCTCCATCTTTCCAGTCGATATCAGATTCAATATGATATCGGGGACGTGTCAAACATCCTTCAGAGTCAGTCGACACCTTGTCGATGTCGTCAAGCAGACACTTCCGACTCTGGCTATCTTGCACTCTCCATTGTCACCCACCTTTACATAACCATGGTCTTTGGCTATGTAAGTCTAGAAATACTCTCTCGATAGAGTTATATGGAAAGATGCACTGAAGTCAATCACCCATGTGCATTCTTTGCTTGCAAGATTTGCACTTGTTCGTTCACAGATGAATAGAAATTCTTCATTGCTCGTAGCAATGGCCAAAGTGTTCTTCTCATTAGGAATCTCCCTAGGTTCAACATTATTACAAACCCCTTTGTCTTTCTTCATGTGTCAACATTCCTTCTGGAAATGTCCAGGTTTACCACAATAAAAGCATGTCAGCTTACCTCTGGACTTCGATCTGGCGTGGGACACGTCCCTTCGTTGTGGACTTCTTTGCCAGTTCCTTCCTCTATCGGTATGTAGAGCCACATTCGACTTTGACTGGAACATGAGTCCCTTGTCCTTCCTTCTCATCTCCTCATTCAAGATACTTGTCTTTACTGCTTGTAGAGACAAGTTCTCTTCTTGACATGAGGTGCTGAGAGTAACCACTAGGTTCTCCCAACTGTCCGACAATGTGCACATCAGTAGTATGGCCTGCATTGCATCTTCAAGGGGAAACTTGGTTGCAACCAGTTGGTTCACATACCCCATGAATGTGTTGATGTGTTCTACGATGCTCTCACCATCTATGTATTTCATCCGGATGATCTTTCTCATCAGTGAGGTTTTATTGAGGGCGTTCTTCCTCTCATATAGACCTGACAACTTCTTCCACATCTCGTGGGCATTCGTGTCGTTCACCACATGATGAAGGACACTTACATCGACGCATTGTTGGATGGTGGCCACCGCCTTTCTGTTAAGAAGTTTCCATTCCGACTCTAATACCCCCATGGGTATTTCTGCTCTGTCGATCGGCACGTGCATGTCTTTGACTATGAGAAGGTCCTCCATCTTTATCTTCTAGTCCGCATAGTTTTGAGAGTTTAAAACTATCATACTTGGGAAGCTGCTCACACCTCCTTCCATGCTTGCACCTCAAGCTCTGATACCAGTTTGTAGAGAAACCAATCGTTAACTCACAAGAAGAATACATTGAAATACACAACTCGGAACACACACAACAACAGTGTACACAGATTTTACGTGGAAACCCTAAACAAGGAAAACCATGGGAACAGAGCTTCACTATATAGTGGACATACAAATAGAGAAGATTACAACACTCCCTGTGGAGTGTATCAGCCTGGTGGGGCTCTCTGGTGCCTGTTGTTTCACACACACAACTATGGTGCCACTCTCTCACTGTTCTTCCTCTCGCGCTTCACTACAACACTCTTACTCTCCCTTTTTGTTCTACGTTCTATTCTACACACGTTTGCCCTAGATGTATTTATACTCATACATCATATGGGCTATTTACAAGTGTAGCCCCTACTACACATCACTACTATTATTATATACAATAATAAGTAGCCATCAGCTGACTCTAGTGTCGACTGTCCAGTTGGTCCGACTAGTTGGCTTGGTCATTGACCATCTGGTCGGCTCGACTAGTCGGTCGTGTCTTCGACCTGGATCTCCTTCCTGTCATCTCTCACAGTCGACTTTCTCGCAATCGACTCTTCAACTATCGATACTTGGCCCAAACAGTTGGCTCCTCGTATTCGACTGTCAGCTCTTCTTTGCCAAAACAGTCGGCTCCTCCTTGTCTTCGATTGTCAGCACTTCTTGGCCCAAATAATCGGCTCCTCCCATTGTAGGGACATATTCCCAACAAAAAGGGTGTGGATTTTGACGAAATATTTGCCCCGGTGGTGAAGATGACATCCATCCGGATGGTGTTGAGCATTGCGGCCAACATGGACTTGGAAATTGAACAAGATGTCAAGATAGTTTTCTTGCATGGAGAATTAGAGGAAGAAATCTACATGCACCAACTGGAAGGATTTATGGAGAACGGTCAAGAAAACTTGGTATGTCGAATGAGGAAGAGCTTGTACGGATTGAAGCAAACCCCCCGGCAATGGTACTAGAAATTCGAATCCTTCATGGTGGACCATGGGTTCCACAAGTCGCAAGCCGACCATTGTGTCTTTGTGAAGACATATGACGAAGGAGACTTCCTTATCCTCCTATTGTACGTTGATGACATGCTGATCGTCGGACAGGACAGGTTTGTTGCCTGCGAGTCTCTTGTACTTTTTCTAAATATAGTGATCCTGTTTGGGGTCTGCGGACTCCCGTGGTTTTTTCCCATCTAGGGTTTTCCACGTTAACATCATGTGTCTCTGTGTTTAGTTCTCCGTTTTTCCCTCTTGTGCTTGAAGTTCGGTTGAGGCCGAACCCATTTATCTTTCAAGGGGATGGAAAACACCAACGGGTCGCACATGACAGTTCAACACTACACACCAATGTATAAGGGTAGTTTCGCACAGAACTGTACCTGATCGGATTGTAGTATGGGCTTAACACAAGATCTTGTGCTTGAAGTTCGGTTGTGGCTGAACCCATTTATCTTTCAAGGGGATGGAAAACACCAACGGGTCGCACATGACAGTTCAACACTACACACCAATGTATAAGGGTAGGTTTGCACAAAATTGTACTTGATCGGATTGTAGTATGGGCTTAACACAAGATCTGACTCGCTACAACCGATAGATTAATTACAATACACAGTTTATAACAAAGTTGCTTAGAAGACAGATAGAGAATATAAGAAAACAGAGATTCTATTAGACGACTGCCTCGATACAACCGATAAAACTTTTACAAGATTACATGTCCCTTTTTATAGGGCGCATGAACAGTTATGTCAAGAATAGAAAATCGTTACTACTCTATCTAACCATTTTATTGTTAGGAATTTTTCCCTCCTATGGGAGAAGTCGACAGTCGAAGTCTAGGAAGAAGTCGGTAGTCGAATCAATGAGCCAAATACATGATGGTCAGTCGGATCCGACCAGCTAGTTGACAGGGTCGTCAACTAGTTCTTGGAGGGGATTGAGAGCTGACTATGATAGTCATTTACATTGATAAATGCTCCAAATGAAGACAAGGTTGACAAGTTGGGTCAACTGGATGGTCAAAGACAAGGCCGACTAGTCGGGCCGATTAATTATTTATACACATTATATAATACTAATAACAACTACATTTGTAAATAGCCCATATTGTCTATGAGTATAAATACACTAGGGCAACCATTATGAATGTGTTGCACTATGTATAGAGCTTTTGTGGTTGAGTGTAGAAACGAGGAAGAAATAGAGAGTAGGAAGAGACACGAGAGTGTGCGAAAAGAGAGGTAAAGTTTCGTGGAACTTGTCAAAATCCTAAGTGGGTACACTCTAATTCTCAGAGATTTGTAAATCTTTTGCTTGTATCTCTGTTCATTGTGAAAACCTGCTGCCCCGTGGTTTTTCCCATTTTAGGGTTTCCACGTTGTGGTGAAGAAAACCGTCCACGAGCGGAATCGGTGCGCCGGAGCATAGGAACCGACTCTTCATGCACATACGCCTTATGTTGTACATGAGAGAGAATTAGGGACATGGAAGATCCGAGGTAGGTAGATTCGGTAGGTAGGAAGTTAATAGGAAACGGCTCCCTTCTTGCCTATAAAAGGAGGGAGACGAGGAAGAGGAAGGCATCGTGGAGAGTCGAGGACGAAGTGTTGTCGGTTTGTGGGCGAAGGCTTCTCTCTCTCTCTGGCTCGCAAACTCCGTAGCTTCTTGCTGTGCAGGTTTCGGGAGGCTCGCGCTGCTCTGAGGAATGCCCGAGTGCTTCCGGCAGCACCTCCAACCTACTCTTTCCTTTCTGTGCGTTTACGAACAGGCATCGGCATCTATTCGCCGGCCTGTTCGGTTGTAACAGACTTCGTGCTTCTTGTTGTTTGTTTGTTAATATATATATTTACATACATTCGTGTCCCTCGATGTCTGCGTCCCACTCGCGTCTTTGTATCGAAGGGCCGTGTCCCTGTGAATCTACGCTCACACGTAGTGGGTCCCCTCCCTTCTCCTTTCTCTCTTGCTCTTCGGTACAAGACCCCCGAGGTCCCGCCCCATTCCACGCATCCGCAAGGAATACCTCGACATCTTGGTGAACCCGACGTGAAGGAGGCGGCAGAAGAGCAGAAGATGAAGGGGTCGGATCTTGCGGAGGCCATGGCTTCGGCAGTGGATCGGATATTGAGCACACGCGAGGGCACCGGCGCCCTCGACAGAGCCATTGAGGCGGTCGTCGGTACGATCGGCCGGTTCAGCGGAAAGGACGCCACGAAGTATTTGGCGTCCTACGGGGCAGAAATGCTGATGCGGGACATTCCGGAAGAGAGGCGTCTTGCCGGGTTCCCTCGAGTGGCGATGCCGAGCATCCATGCGGAGGTGCTCGAGGTGCGGGCGGAGAGCCGTACCTGGGAGGGGTTCGAAGGTCGACTCCTAGAAAAATACGGGCTGGACGACACGCTCCGGCTCTCGAAACGGGACTTCATGGAGTGGGTGGAGTCCCCCGGCAAGGGAAGAAACACGTCGGCACTCCTCCGGGAGTTTGAAGAACGCTTTGCGCGCCTTTCGGCGCTTGACCGAACCGTTCTGGATACGAGCCGGGTCCTACTGTTCGTCAAGTCGGTGGACGAGCGGGACCGGGATCAAGTCGGCTCCTTGCTAGAAACCGAAGACGGGCTGACGACCGACTGGGCTGCGATTAAGAGAGTCTGTGGCCGTTTCGACAAACGGCGAGAATGGGCTGACAACGGGGCGGCTGGTGCGGGCTCTGTCATAGCAAGGAGGCTTGAACCGGCACCGCAAGGGCGAAGGGAAGAAACCCGGGAATGGCTCGAAACCAGTTTGGCTTCGACCAACATGGTCAGTGGCTCGTCTGGAGGAGCAGCGCTGGAGGAGTTGACGCGGGCGATAAAGGATCACCAGATCGCCCAGACTCGAAGGGAAGGCGGCGAACCGGCTCGTGACCGACGGCCGGTAGCAGGGAACAGGTGCATGTGGTGCGACGAGGTCGGCCACATCCGGAAGGACTGCGGCGATTTCGCAGAAGCGTTGAGGAACCGGGTGGTGTACCTGTGGGAAGGCCGGGTGCACGCCGGCGACACCAGAAGGGCCCTAAACCGAAACGACGGGCGAGGAGGAATGAAGAGACTGATGGAAGAGGCAGCGGCCCGACACATGGAGGCCATCCACTACTCGGCGTCGGCCGGCATTCGGGTCGGGGGCAGCGAGGCCCGAAAGGAGGGCAAAGACGGATTCTGGTCGGCAATGCTGGAAGGTCTTGCCAGCGCGCGGCTAAGGAAAGATGAAATGGACCGCGCTGAGAGACGGGTCCGGGAAATAACCGGGTGGAGCGATCCGGTCGAGGAGAAGACGGCCTTCGTAGAAGCCACCTGCCGGAACTACGAGGCTCTGGTAGAAGACAAACGAGTGGGGAAAGCCGGAGCGGCCAGGCCCTCACAACGGTACGAGACCCGATTCGGGCAACGACGGAACGATGCCGGTGGGTCCAGCTCGCAAGATAACCCCAGGAAGGGCGGATACCGACTGGGGACGGAAATAGAAAGGACTACGGACCTACAAAAGGTCCTAGAAGAACGGATCCTCGACAGCAAAGTGGATCTGTCATTGCGAGAGGTGCTAGGGATCGCCAAGAAGGAGTTCCATGACTCCATTGTGGACCTGGTGAAACGGAAGAGGCTGTCGACGGAGACGGAACCGGAAAGACCGGTGGAGGTGCGGATGACGCACATTGACGACATGGCGCTGGAAGATGAGTGGGCGGAGAGCCACTATTCAAGGCCGCACTGGGCCCGAGCGACCACGGAGACCCAGGTAAAGATCGGAGATGTTCAGGAACTGGTGGTGGCATTGGTGGACCACGGTTCGGAAATAAACCTGATGTCCATGGACTTCTATAAGAAGGGAAAGTGGCCGATCAACACCAAGCACGGGTGGAAGATACGGGCGGCGACGCGCACCACCGAGGAACTGCACGGGGCCTGCCCGAACGTGCGAGTCAAGATTGGCGACGTCGAGATTGACCAACACTTCTTCGTACAGGAGACATCCTCGCACCCGGTCATATTAGGGGAACCATACATCACGGCAGCGCGGATGGAGACCAAGGTGCTAGACAACGGTTCGACCTACGCAAGGGTCAAAAGCTAGGACGGGCGCCATTCGGTCCAATTTCTGACAGTGCGACCGAACCACGAGCGAAACCGCGAATCCCTCGGCGGCGAGAACCGGGAGGATTTTTAGAGAGGGCTGCCAAGGCGTGGGGCCGAGACAATCCGGACACTCGGGAAAGACCCCACAGCTGTACGATAGAACCGAAACTGAAGAAACCTTGTGCGATAGGTAGAAAATTCTGCTTCTCCAACAACGGAGGGTGTATGATAGTCAGCATCGTTGGCCGAGAAAGGGCAAGGGTGGAGGAGCGACTTCGAGCGTGCGGAGTTCTCGGCCCGGACGAGGAAATCAGCGGGGCGGTGGAGGCGGTCTCCTTCGACGACACCTTGGGGATGCTGAGGAAGGTAGCCGGGGAAGACCTTAACGAAGACCGGACGATACCGGTATGTTCCGAAGAGATGTACGAAGTCATCGCGAACTTCAGCCAGGGGCTCCGGTCGGATCGGACGGCCCGAGTTAGCACGAAGTACAAGACTGTGGACCAGAAGGTAAGGCCAGTCGCAACGCCCTTACCGGAGGGCAGCGAGTCCCGAATCAGAGGGGTTGCGTCGGACCCCAGTTTACGAGATCCGGCCTGCATAGGACACACCTTCACCGACGGGATGCTCCGGGAGCTCAAGATCGGTGGGGGCGGGTTCCTACTGCCGGCGGAGGAAGACCGGTTTCGGAGAATGCTCAGAAGGCACGGGAAAGCCTTCGCATTCTCACCGGAAGAGATCGGGTGCGTAGACCCGACAATCGTGGAGCCGATGGTGATATTCACGGTACCGCATGTGCCGTGGAATCTCAAGCCGATTCCGGTACCAAGAGCTCACATCCCGGAGTTGATGGAGCTACTGAGGCAGAAAGTCGATATGGGTATTCTCGAACCGTCGAGCGCGCCATACTCGAACCGATGGTTTACCGTACCAAAGAAAAACGGAACATTGCGCTTCATTTAGGACCTGCAGCCGGTCAACAGAGTGACCATTCGGAACGCAAGAATCGGACCGACCATAGACGAGTTCGCGGAGGCCTTCGCCGGAAGGTCGATTTACTCAGTCGGTGATCTGTACTCGGGGTACGACCAGTTCCAGCTAGCCGTGGAGAGGAGAGACATTACGACGATGCGAACTCCCTTCGGCCTAGTGCGAATGTGTACCCTGCCACAAGGAGGGACCAACTCGGTGGCCCACATGGTGAATGCAATGAACAAGGTACTGAGGGATTGCATCCCGGACATCACCATGCCATTTCTGGACGACATCCCGATAAAGGGGTGCCCGGTGGAAGAGAAGGACGGGACAGTCGGGCCGGACGGATGCCGGCGATTCGTGGCAACACACATCGACGACTGCGAGAAGGTGCTACAAAGGCTAGAGGATGCGAGGCTCACCTTCTCCGGGGAGAAATCGGCCTTCGGGCAATCAGAAATCCTAGTGGTCGGACACTTGTGTGGACCGTATGGCCGGAAGCCGTCTCCGGCAAAAGTAGAAGCCATCTCCGTGATGACGACCGACTGTAGCTCGGTTACGGAAGTTCGGAGGTTCCTGGGGGCATGCGCGTTCTACCACATATGGATCCCGCATTACGCCCACGTTGCGGAGCCGCTATACGGGTTGCTAAAAAGGGGGCGAAAATTCGAGTGGCGAGACGAGCACACGGAGTCGGTCCGGAAGCTAAAGGAAGCTCTTGCGGCAGCACCGGCGCTCCGGAAGGCTGTCTACGAGAAGGGTACCCCGGTATACATAACGGTGGATACGAGTCCGACTAGGATCGGATGGGTCGTCAACCAAGAAGACGGGGACGGCATTCGGTTCCCGATCCAATTCGGCGCGAAGGTCCTCAGTGAGCGGCAGCGAAGGTACGCCCAGGTTAAACGCGAACTCTGGGGTATCGTTTCGGCAGTAAAGGCCGACAAAGACTACCTGATCGGGACGGAAGTGATTATCGAGATGGATTGCCTGCCAATCTCGGCATGGTTTCCGGATGCGCGACACCGGACCTGGCGATGCTCAAGTGGATAGCGTACATCAAGTCCCTGGATCCGGAAATACGGCACATTTCCGGAAAGGACAACACCATGGCCGACATGCTTTCGAGGGCGAGGTTTGATGACGAGGGCGGCATGGTTTCGGAGGACGAAGAAGTCGGCGTGGACTTCTTCGAGGCGGCGTACGTGACGACCGATGGGGCGAGCACTCCGGCACTTAACGACTTCGATGAGAGCAAGTACGACGGCGAGTGGCTCCAGATCGGTGGATTTTTGAGGACAATGACGCCGGATGCATCATGGACGAGGGACGAAACCAACCGGATCCGGAAGAAAGCATACCGATTCTTTCTCTGGGACGGATACTTATGGAAGCACCCGAAGAAGAGGAACGGCGTCCCGCTCCGGGTGGTGGCGATGAAGGAAGAACAGGAGGAGCTGCTGACGGCCTACCACGACAACCCTTGGGCTGGACACCATGGAACGTGGGCCACGTTCGAGAAGATAAAGGGGAAGTACTGGTGGCCGGGACTGTACCAGGACGTGCATCGGTTCATGACAACTTGCGAGAGCTGTCAGATGCACTCCATAGTCCGACATCGGGACGAGCTTCACCCTACGTACCCTCCGACCATCCACTTCAAATGGATTGTAGATCTGGTGACGATGCCGATGGGAGTAGGACAGATGCGGTACCTGGTCCTAGCTCGGGAAGATCTGACGAACTAGGTGGAAGGCCGGGCCCTTCAGAACAAAACGACTGTAGCCGTATGTCGGTTCCTGCTCGAGGATGTGATATGCCGGTACGGGTGCGTCAGGAAGATCGTGGCTGATCGCGGGGAGTTGGACGCCGAAGAGGCCGAGGAGCTGTTCGATCGGTTAGGAGTCAAGCTCTCGCTTACCACTGCGTAAAATCCGGAGGCAAATGGAAAGGTGGAGCGCAGACACGGACCGATCGTCAAGGCATTAGTTCGGACATGCGGGGGTCAAGTCGGGAACTGGCCGCGGCTGCTGCCTTACGCATTATGGGCTGACCGAACTACGCACAGTTCGGTAACCGGATTCATGCCGGCAGAGCTCATGTTTGGGCAGAAGCCGATCATGCCGATGGAACGTACAGTCTTCTCATGGGCAACCGTGGATTGGAGAGACGAGATGAGCCGGGAGGAACTATTGGCGGCGCGCATACGTCAGCTCGAGCGAAGGCCGGAAGACGTGGAGCAGGCTGCGGGAAAGCTTCAGGATGCAAGGATGAGGAACAAAGCCCGGTTCGACCGAACGCACCGGCTCCGATCGGAGAAGATTGAGGAAGGCGACTGGGTGCTAGTCTACGACAGCAGCCTCGACAACCAGCACCGAGCGACACGGAAGTTCGCAAGAAGGTGATTCGGGCCTTACGTGGTACAAAGCGCCAACGACAACGGGACGTACCATCTGGCGGAACTCGACGGCACGAGAATGGCGATACCGGTAGCTAGGAAGCGGATCAAAGCGTTCAAGAAGCGTCACGACGACGAGCCGGATCCGGATAACCTGGACCGGGACGACGAACGATCCGAAACCGAGGAAGAACCGACGGGCGGGGAATGAAGGTTGGACCGGTTTTCTCTGTCCCAACTCAATTTGGCGCATGCCGGTGGATGCGCGGTTAGGTGGGGGCGGATGTCGTGAAGAAAACCGTCCACGAGCGGAATCGGTGCGCCGGAGCATAGGACCCGGCTCTTCATGCACGTACGCCTTATGTTGTACATAAGAGAGAATTAGGGACATGGAAGATCCGAGGTAGGTAGATTCGGTAGGTAGGAAGTTAATAGGAAACGGCTCCCTTCTTGCCTATAAAAGGAGGGAGACGAGGAAGAGGAAGGCATCGCGGAGAGTCGAGGACGAAGTGTTGTCGGTTTGTGGGCGAAGGCTTCTCTCTCTCTCTGGCTCGCAAACTCCGTAGCTTCTTGCTGTGTAGGTTTCGGGAGGCTCGCGCTGCTCTGAGGAATGCCCGAGTGCTTCCGGAAGCACCTCCAACCTACTCTTTCCTTTCTGTGCGTTTACGAACAGGCATCGGCATCTATTCGCCGGCCTGTTCGGTTGTAACAGACTTCGTGCTTCTTGTTGTTTGTTTGTTAATATATATATTTACATACATTCGTGTCCCTCGGTGTCTGCGTCCCACTCGCGTCTTTGTATCGAAGGGCCGTGTCCCTGTGAATCTACGCTAGCACGTAGTGGGTCCCCTCCCTTCTCCTTTCTCTCTTGCTCTTCGGTACAAGACCCCCGAGGTCCCGCCCCATTCCACGCATCCGCGAGGAATACCTCGACAACGTAAATACTGTCTATTGTGCATTCCCTATCTATTTTGTTGTTTTCTGTTTCCGCATTGTGTATATTTTCAACAGATCTTTCTCGTTCATCTACAATCCATTCTCCAGAAACTGCTATAAGAGCTTGAGGTGTGTTGAGCGAGCAAGATCAACCGTATCCGGATCGGCTGAACAAGCCAGAGTCGGATCGGAGAGCCGGATTCAAATGTGAACCGTGTCGTGTAATACGCGGAATAATCTTCGGCAACAACCGAAGGGTAAATCACTTGATACAATCGAACACAGAAGAAATGGGAATGGAGGTAAGTGCACAAACAAACAAAAGAGAATACATAGGATATTAACGTGGAAAACCCTGAGAGGGAAAAAACCACGGGAGTCCACAGACTCCAAACTATCACTATGTAAAGTAATACAACAGGGAGCACAGAGGCAACGACCTCTTGCTCACAATCTTCGCCTCGCGACGGTTACAACAAAGACACAATCTCTGTATATCGCTCTCTCTCTCTCTCTCTCTCTCTCTCTCTCTCTTACGCACTGTACAGAGGTTACACCAACAACTCTATCATGGTTATTAAGTTTGCCCTAGGTCATATTTATACTAATATGACTTTCGGGCTATTTACAAATATAACCCCAGTGGGCTCTCTGGAACATATTTACATATATGTCCCATCCATCCGATGAGAGGTTCTCACCGGGCCTGCAACATCCGGTTCTCACCGGGTCTTCCGTTGCCGGGTACGCCACATCCGGTTCTCACCGGGTCTTCCGTTGTCGGGTACTCCACATCCGGATTTGGCCTCGGCCGAGTTGCTCATCAACACGGTTCTTCTCACTTCCCATCCGGAGGAACCTGTTTCCTAACAAACCGGAAGGTTAGTAGTAGCCTATACTCCTAGACTACCAGGTAGTCAGAGTCCTCGTAGTTAGTGTCAACTGCTCGTATGAGCATTGAAGTACATAGTACTTCTGTCAGTCCTTTTGAGGACTTGTATAAATAATGTTGTTTAGCATGTTGTATATGAAAAAAATAGAAGAAAATACATAGTGTTATTTTTTAATAGAGTTTATGTTCTGCTCTCTCAGTCTCTCCCGTGTATGCTAAATACTCTCAAGCTTCCATTGAACCTGTGTTTTATTCTCTGTTGCTGCCCAGCTAAACCGGTTTTGTCAAGCTTCCGCACACTAACTTTTACATGGTATCAGAGCACGAGGGTTGAGACTCCTCTGCAACCGACAAATGCTTCCGAAGACAAACCCTAACACCCGGTGAAGAACAATAGAGAATCGAGATGGATAGAGGTATGGTAAGTTCGCTTCCCATAGAAAAGCTTGACCGGAATAACTATGCATCTTGGTCATATAAAAGGCACTAGTACCTATTGGGGCATGGATATTGGAGCTATGTGGAAGGAACCAATGAGGTAGCATCGGAGTCGGCACACAAAGACTTCCCGGCATGGGAGCAAGGAGCGAGCCGCATATTGTATTGCCTCGCGTCCGATGTGCACGGTTAGATGCTCGGCTACATCAAGGACGCAAAAATGCCAAAGGAGGTCTGGGAAAATCTACGGAAGATTTTCGCTGCAAGTACCACAACCCGTAAGTTGTAGCTCCGGCAAGAGCTGAACAACATCTGGCAAAGAGATATGTCGGTTACGAACTACACCACTAAGATTACGGCGATCTGCGATGCACTCGGATCCATCAACGTAACGGTGGAAGAAGACGAGATGGTCCAGATATGTCTTGGTGGTCTTGCACAACGGTACGGGCCAATCCGGACGACAATTTGCACCCAGGAGAAGCCACCGTCCTTCTTCGACTTACAATCAATGTTGATGGTCAAAGAAAACCACGCGAGCGGGTCGAGGACCAATCAATCGGATAACTAGATGTTGTTCATGGAGGCGGATTGGCGTCGTAGGCGTGGAGGACGAGGTGGGTCGGCACGCAATGGAGGCGGCCGACAAGAGCAGAACTGAAGGCACAGAGATGGTGCCGAAAACAGTTCCAGACCCTCCACAAGCAAGGGGAGTCAAGTCAGAGCCGGAAACCAACAATAAAAAATCGACACAAAATGCTAGTACTGTGGCAAGAAAGGTCATAGAGAGAGCAAGTGCTGGAAGAAGCGTGCCGATTCGGATTAATCTAGATCTGGCAAGGCCGGACAAGGGAATCAACAAAGCTCGCACTACGCTGAAGGATCGGAAGAATCCGGAACCGGGAAAATCAGAAAGGGGCCTACCTTTGTGATGAAGCACAAGGTGATCTCGATGAAGAAGACCACTTCCGGATCGGAAGAAATGTGGTATGTTGATTCCAGAGCGTCAAACCACATGACGAGCCACGAAGAGTGGTTCTCATTTCTAGAGAAACCGGAACAACCGGGAGTTGTTGAAACCGTAGGCGACACTCCTCACCCGATTGTGCATGTCGAAGAACTCCCTTATGTCGGACAAAGGGGGAAGTTGATGAATGTTCTACATGTCCCGACAATCACAAAGAACTTGGTGTCGGTCGGAAAAATCATTGACCAAGGAATGCAGGTGCGGTTTACACACTTCGGGTGCTTCATTGAGGAAGAAGGCCGAATAATCGCGCAAGGGCGTAGAGAAGGGAGGATGTTCATCCTCAACACAAATGACGTCGGCACCGCCATGTTTGCCAAAGGATAGAAGATTGAATCGAACATCGATCTCTGGCATATGTGGATCGACCACGTCAACTACTGGAGGCTTCAAGATTTGCAATCAAAACAATTTGTGTTCGGTTTACCAAAGTTTAGTGGCTTGATGGCCCAAATATGTGAAGCCAGCCAACTCAGGAAGCAACACTGGCTTCCATTCCCCACCGAACGAAACCGGAGCCGTAACAAGCTCGATCTAATCCATTCGGATGTATGGGGGCTGGCACAGAACGTTAGTCTTGGCAAGAGTTGGTAGTCTCCTTCATCAACGACTACAACCGACACACGTGGAACTACCTCATCGAGAAGAAAAGCGAAGTCTTCGATTGTTTCCGAAACCTTCAAAGCTTAGTCGAAAGGAAACGAAGATGAAGATAAAGAGTTTGCAGTTGGATGGCGGAAAAGAATACTTTTTCGGCCAATTCAACAGTTATCTACAACAAAAAGGAATTTGGAGAGAATTCAGCTGCCGATATACACCAGAACAAAATGGTGTGACCGAAAGAAAGAATCGGTCGATTGTCGACGCAGCAAGGGCAATGCTGAAGGAGAAGAGCATGCCCAAATTCTATTGGGCTGAGGCGGTTCGGATGGCCATCTATATCCAAAACCGAATCGGGGACAAGGTGTCAGCACATGAGCTGTATTTCGGGCGGAAGTCAGATTTGAGACACCTTCGGATATTCGGTAGCATAACATATGTGCATGTACCAGATGAGCAGCGGAGGAAGCTGAATTCGAAATCAGAGAAGTGCATACTCGTCGGCTACTCGCATGAATAGAAGGGGTATAAGTGTTATAACCCCCGGACTAAATAGGTACGAGTAAGTCGAGAGGTCCAGTTTGATGAGTTGACATCATGGTACTCCCTACCGACTCCAACTCCCGATGAAGACCCGATTCTGGAGGATGAGGCTAGTGAACCCGGTGAGGTTCAAGAAGAAGATGAAGGTGTCGGTACTCTAGATGAGAGTCCGATCTCATTCTGGCTAAGTGGGCCGTATGAGCGGTTGAGTCAGGATGACCAGTCGGATGAAGAACCGGCGAGAAGTGGAGACTCTGTCGTGCTCTCCCCGCGTAAGGAACCGAGGAGATGATTCACGTGCAAAGATAAGGGGAAGAAGAAGATGCCAGAATATGATACTAGTAGTGAAGGGTTGGATCGGAGCGAATCTGACCCAGGAAAGGAAGAAGGCGGATCTTCAAAAAGGAAGTCCGAACTGGCTAAGAAAGGCCTCAAACCAGCTAAGGAAAAGTTACGCCGCTCAATCCACCAGAAGAACCCCGTCCAGAGGTACAGATACAATGAGTACATGGCGCATCACTATGCGTACATGACTAAGGTGGTGGAAGTGCGTGAGCCGGAGAGCTATGTAGAAGCAACAAAAGACGCAAATTGGTGTGCTGCTATGGAGGAAGAAATGCGGGCACTTGATGCCAACGACACATGGGACGTGGTTGACCCTCCCCAACAGTGTAAACCGATTGGTTGCAAATGGGTATATAAGGTGAAGTACAATGCCGATGGTTCAGTCAACCGATAGAAGGCCCAATTAGTGGCAAAGGGATACGCACAAACCCACAAAATCGACTACGACGAGACCTTCACTCCGATAGCGAAGATGACGACGGTTCGTGTGGTACTGGCTGTTGTTGCGGCAAGGGGATGCCATCTTCACCAAACAGATGTGAAGAATGTGTTGCTATATGATCCAACCCCTCAGTTTCCAATCAGAGATGAACAAGTCGGCAGTATGCCGACTCAAGAAGTCGCTTTACGGTCTGAAGCAAGCCCCTCGAGCTTGGAATGTGAAAATCACGCACTGGTTGCGTAAGATGGGGTTTGTAGCCTCAAAGTCCGACTCGTCATTGTTCATCCGGAAAGGTTCAGACAGTCCGGTTTGTATCATACTATATGTTGATGATTTAGTCATCACCGGACCTAGACTGGATGAAATCGGCAGAGTGAAGTCCCAGTTGTCAATCACATTTGAAATGAAGGACCTGGGGGACCTTCATTATTTTCTTGGGATCAAGGTGATCCGGACCCCCGATGGCATATTGCTCTCACAAAGAAACTATGTGTTGAACCTAAAGCTACGTCCTGACTCCGGCCCGGCCTGCGATGAGAAACGGTTCCGACAAATTGTCAGAAGCCTTATATACTTGACGATCACCCGACCCAACATCAGTTATCCAGTCGGGGTGATCAACCAGTTTATGCATGAAAAGAATGTTGTGTGGAAGCAATATAGGAGACCGAACAACAGAAAACGCAGGTTTAATGGAAATCTTAGGTTTGCATAGTACGCACAGGAGAGAGAGAGAGAGAGAGAGAGAGTAAGCACAAGAACTTAATTCAAAAATATCATTCAATCTGTACATAGGATGTGCTCAATGAGCACTTTTATACAAGCCTTGACAGTTGGGTTGCCACAAGTACTGACAGTACTTGAGTGCTCATAAATGAGCCTCGACACTTACTCCCAAAACTGTTCCTTACGAGGAATATCTTTCTAACGGCCTTTCGGTCTACGCACCGATACGGCCTCTCATTACACACTGGTTCGGCCTAACCGATCGGTCCCAACCGATCGGGTCCTCGGCTTGCTCAGCCGATCCGGCCGATGTTGAGCTTGTCTCTCAACAATGCAGAAGCCGACAGTGGATCACCTTCAATGCACGCATCGACTATTGCGATATGTGAGTGGCACGAAGGACCGAGGATTGTTATACCGACATGGTATAACTGGGAAGCTAGTCGGTTATACCGATGCTGACTAGGTTGGTGATGCATCGGATCGTCAATCGACCTCTAGTTACATGTTTTCTCTTGGTAGTGCAACTATTGCATGGAGCAGCAAAAAGCAGCCAATAGTGGCTCTATCAAGCACTAAGGCCGAGTACCGTGGTGCTACCATTGCCACATGTGAAGCCATCTAGCTTCGGCGACTGCTGCGAGACCTCCAGATCGAGGTGCCGACCCCGATCTTGATCTACTGCGACAACATAAGTAGCATACAACTCGCCAAGAGCCCTGTATTCCATGCTCGGACAAAGCACATAGAGGTGCATTATCACTTTGTCCGTGAGCGGGTCCTGAGCGGTGAAGTTGAACTTCGGTATCTTCGTATGGATCGACAGGCTGCCGACATCTTCACCAAGCCTCTCAGATCGGACAAATTGTAGCACTTTTCCGAAATGTTGGGTCTATAGCATCTCGACGTGCCACACTTCAGGGGGAGAACGGATGGCAGCAGACAAGGAGCCGGAGAGGAAGAAAGAACCAAGGGAGGAGACGAGCAAAAATAGGAGGCCGAGCCGACCGAAGGAGTCGGCACATCCGAACAAGTTAGAGCAAGCGGCAACGGCGATAGAGTCAAGAAGGATAGAGCCGACCGAAAAAAGGCCAAGACCCGGACGTGGTCCGATATGGTGAAGGGCCTAAAAATGGAAGGCGAGTTGGAGACTACCAACTTCGATAAGACCTGGAACGAATCAGAGGAAGTGGTTTCAGAAGAGCCGGATCAACTAAAGGCCAAGCGGACGAGAAAGCAGCGGAAGTTGACACCGGCACAGAGGAACTGATGGGTCAACAAGCACCAGAGTCATAGCAACGAAGGAGCTAAGATTGGCTTGCTGAGTAGACAAGCTGACCAAGGAGGTCAAGGTGCACAGAACCGGACGGGTCGTGGGAAGCAGAAACGGACTAGACGAGGAGCGCAAGCTAGGTGGAGGATGTTAGAAGGAGCTGGAGGAAAGGACCGGTGTCGTGAAGGATTTGCTTCATGATATAAAAATAAATTTAAATATTGAATTTAGTAATATTTCAAACACTTGAACCCACAACCTTATAAACCAAGCACAATATATATACCACTAGGGTAGGCTATTTGTTTTTAAAAAAGTTGTCAAGAATATGCTTCACTATATAAGAATAAACTTAAATATTGTATTAAGTAAAATAGAGGGACTTGAACCCATAACCTTGTATATCAAGCACAAAGCATACACCACTAAGCTATGTTATTTGTTTTAAGATTATATCCATCATTATACTTATCCCATATATTTTTCATACATGGGAGCTCAAATGAGCATGATGGCTATCATGCATCACATGCAATGCATGTGCACCAAATGACGATCATGCATCACATGTAACTCATGCATCACATGCATGCCATGCTCCTACACATTACCATATGCATGGCAATATTTATAAAAAGAGGGTAAAGGAAAATAAAAGGGGAATCAAGAGAAAGTTAGAACATAATTAATAAAATAAACAAGTTAGCTTGTTGGTGAAGAGGCTCGTGTTTCTAAGTTCGAGTCAAGGGTTCAAATCAAGAGTCGGTAGAGAAAGGGTTCATCTTGTTATAAAGCATTGTAATGTTGGTAAAAACTTGTTTTCTTAATATAAATCATGTTCATATCTTATACTCTTTCTTCTTAAATCATACATTCTCTTTATCTTTTATCTATGCTCATCTCTCTCACACACATTGCTTTAAACTCTTATTCTTCTTATCCTTAATCTTCCTAACATTTGTGCGCAAAGCCTTATAAAAGTTTCGTCAACTCCCTTTAACCTTAGTCCCTGCGACTTCGCCGCACGAACCACAACTACCCCGACACATTTGGTGAACCCGACGTGAAGGCGGCATCAAGGCAAAATGGAGGAGCAAATGAGGCTTATGTGTACGATGATGGAACAAATGATGCGATAGCAAGGGATGATGGCAAGCATCGACAAAGCCATCGACAATATTCTTGCATGAGTAGGAATCTTCGAAGGTATAAATTTAACAAGATATCTGAAGATTTACAATGAAGAAATGCTTAAACGTAGTGTTGACGAAGCTGCCAAAATTAATAGCTTTAGTCGAGTCGCTGCGATTGGGCTACAACAAAGGATCCAGGAGCTATAGAGGGAGCATCAGACATGGGCAACTTTCGAAAGAGCATTACTGAATGAATACAACCTCAACGATATGTCAAGGATGACAAGGCGAGCTTTCATGGATTGGGTAGAGTCTAATAAACATTTAAGTGTTTTGGAAGTGTTAAAAGAGTTTTTAGAAAGATTTGAGCAATTAAATGTTAGGGATAGAAATATAATAATGCTAGATAAAGTAATATTGTTTCTACAAGCTACTAATATTAAAGACAGGAAAGACTTGGGAATGCTTCTGG
This sequence comes from Azolla caroliniana, assembly GCF_043228905.1. Classification (NCBI taxonomy): domain Eukaryota; kingdom Viridiplantae; phylum Streptophyta; class Polypodiopsida; order Salviniales; family Salviniaceae; genus Azolla; species Azolla caroliniana. The sequence continues at coordinate 56,586 of NW_028230607.1, forward strand.
AAGATCAAAATAGTCCTAGTGGACTTACCGAAGATTGGGAGGAGGTGAAAAGGGCTTGCACCCATTTTTGTAAAAGAAAGTTATGGTTTATGGAGCTGCCGGAGAAGAAGGGAGACGAAACGGGGAACGACTCGGGAGAGAAGAAAATAGAAGATTCACTCTTGCATGAATTGGTGAAAGGCATGAAAGACTTGTCGATCAAAGTGACGAAGCTAGAATCGGGACAAATCTCGACTTCATCAAGGCAAGGAGGTGGAATGGTCCGAAGGTGTATGTGGTCTGATAGTGTCGACCACCAAAAGAAAGACTGTCAAGAACATAGGGATTCTCTTAATCATGATAAAATCTACTATCAAGATGGAAAGATTCACTTGACAAAGACTCAACAACCAATCCAGCTCAACTTCGGGAAAGGTGGAATGAAAAAGCTAATGGAAGATGTCGAGAGAGAAACGACTCAAGTGATACAATCCGTGACAACCTTAGGGTTGCGTGTAGAAGACTCATATGGTGGATCTGACTTTTGGTAGGATGTGATGGAGTATGCAAGAAAAGGAAAGGTTCGAGTGGATGAATTAAAAAGGGCAGGAGATGAAATACGACACTTCACTGGATGGAATGATCTAGTAGACGCACTATTAGCATTCGCCCAAGTGAATGCACAAGATGGTGGAAGAGAAGCGAAAAAGAGCTGAGTAGGTTAGTCTGGCAAAAAGGCATGAGACACAAGAACAAGAGAGAAGAGAGATGGAAAAGGATGCTCCTTGATAAAGTAAAAGGGAAGACAAACCCAGCTTTCTAGCTTGCTTCGGACACAGAAGACATGACAGATTTAAAACATGTCACGGAAGAAGTTACAAGAGTGTGTTCAGCATCACTCCAAGATCTAGATCGTGACACCATCAATGATGCAAGTGTAAAGAAGATAAATAATATTGCAATTCATGAAGGGGATAGGAGTCATTATACAAAGAACCATTGGGCTCAAGCAACAATAGAGGCGCCTACAAAAATTGCGGAGCAACAAATTCCTTATATTTCTTTGATAGATCATGGAATAAAAATTAACATGATGTCTTCGGAATGGCTCAAAATAATGACCCGATGGCATCCGCTCAAGCGGAAGGAACTCAAGGAAATCCTCCTGGACAAATGTCCATTGAGATGTATTTTTCACAAATAAGCCAATACCTTAGTACGAAGATTGCATATGTCGGTCGAGAACTATGGGGTAAGGCCGCCACTTGGTGGCATGGGCTCCGAACTTTGGGGAAATTGCCCGATACCTGGACAAATTTTGTCACGGTTTTTAAGGGCCAATTTTTGCAACCTCCCTCTCAAATCGAGGCAACTCAAGCTTTAATGAACCTCTCTAGGAGGAAATTTTCTTCGCTAGAAGACTATGTCCACCATGCTAGAACCCAAATCCAAAAATCGGGTCTAGAAGGGGACAATTGGTTAATAGCTTGTTTTGTCAATGGCATCCCCAATTTGGACTATCACTGGATAGTGCACGATAAGGATCCAAAATCCTTCAAAGAGGCCGTTGAAATAGTTCTTCTCTATCAACGCACTTCAAAGAAGGACCACAACAAACCCAACGAAGCTCCAAGCATACATCGACGGGATATAGTCCTTTTATGTTGATGTATGGTTTTTAGCCACGAGCCCCGATTGATGTTAATATACATCATGATGAGTTGCGAAGTATGCAAAAATTTCTTCGGGATATGCAAGATATGTTGCATATTGCACGAGATAATATAAAAACAGCTCAAGATAGAGCACGTTTTTATGCCGATCATCATAGGTAACCTCGTGTATTCAACCCAGGACAGAAGGTATTTTTATGTGTATCTCACAATTCTAAGACATTGTCTACGGGTAAGTGCGCTAAGTTAGCCCCATGGTTTTGTGGACCATTTACAATCCTCAAACGCATTGGGTCATTAGCCTATCGTCTCACTCTTCCCGATGGTGTTAAAATTCATCCAGTTTTTCATGTGAGTCGTCTAAAAGAACTTCTAGGTTCTGGCGACAATACAGTTACAACTGAAACTCTGGTTACTTCTGAAGAATTATCTTCTACACCACATTTACCAGAAAGAATTCTCGATGTTAAAACAAAAAAATTACGTACTAAAGAAATCCGAGAATTTAAAATAAAATGGATGGATAAATCAATCAAAGATGCCACATGGGAACGCGAAAATACTCTCAGAACTAACTTCCCTAACTTTCCATCGCAAGAGTGCAATATTTTAAAGAGGGGAGTGTGTTACGGGCATGACCATATAATATCCTGTGGTCAGAATTTACCGTAGTATTCTATATAGTCGCAATTCGCTAGGAAACCAAGACACCCAATGAATTCATGGATCACAATTGTAACTGACAACATCCTTTTTGCGTATTCTACAAAAAGAAGGGTCATACAAAAGAAAAATGTTGAAAGCTCCAACGGAAAGAGCACGACAACAAAGCAAAAGTTGCAGACCATAAAGGTCAGATTCCTAATGTCGTCGAGGTCTATACAAATCATTTAAGTAATTGTCAATGTTCTTTCCCTCACTCTGTATTGGGACCCAATGATTTACTGACAGGGATACACGCTCCCAATGAACAACGCTCGGCCACAACCGAGCCTAGAATCAAACACAGAAATCAGGTAATGAACGCACGACACAGTGAAGAGAAGAGTACACAGGGTGTTAACAGGGAAAACCCAAACTAGGGAAAAAACCACGACAACCCACAGACTGCAAACTATCACTATATCAGAATGTACAATAGTAAAGCACCGAGGCAACGACCTCGAGCTTGCTATCTTCGCCACAGGCGGCGGTTACAACAGAGGCAACGACCTCTTCCTCTCTCTCACTCTCTCTGTACACAGTTACGCGCTCTAATCTTGTACCAACAAGAATGACAACAACAACACTAAGTTTGCCCTAAGTCATATTTATACTAATATGACTTTTCCGCTATTTACAAATATAGCCCCGATGGACTCTCAGAGAAACATATTTACGAATATGTCCCTTCATCCGGTGAGTACTTCTCACCGAGCCTTCACCATCCAGCTCTTACCGGGTACTCGTCATCCGGTTCTCACCAGGTCTTCCGTAGCCGGGTACTCCACATTTGGTTCTCACCAGGTCTTCCGTTGTCGGATACTCGTCATCCGGTTTCTTCTCAACATTGTTCTTCTCACTTCCCATCCAGAGGTACCTATTTCCTAACATTTACTACGTGCAAACGGGTATGTCAATGGATCTCCCGTACAATTTTTGTTTGATTCGGGAACCTCACACAACTTTGTGAATGATCGTTTGGTTCAGATATTGGGAATCCAACCCATCGTAAGTGATCACAACTATACAATGTACTTGGCTGATGGAAGAGTACAATAAATCAACGGGGCGATTCATTCATTACGAATTTATATTGATACTTATATAGAGGAAGTAGACTTCCATGTAATGAATCTTTGTACCACTGATGTAATATTGGGTAACTACAGAGCACGAGTCCTTGAAATATTTTTGTGACCAACAAGACCTGAAAGGTCGTAAGGCACGATGGACTGATCTCATCCAGGACTTTGATTTTGCCATACAATATCGTAAAGCTTCCATGAACACTTTCGTTGATGCACTAAGTCGCATTCGTGAAGTTAACATGCTTAGCTTCACTAAAATAACATCAGATCTTTATGATCACCTTCGAGGAAAGTATCCTGATGATAGTTATTTTGCGAATTACTGGGCAAGAGTTGAGTCTGGAACAGACACCACCACATCCTCGAAGGAATACTTCCACATTGCTAACAGTTTGCTCTACCGTAATGGGATCTGTGTTCCAAATTTGCCTGAGGTCAAAAAGAGAATTCTTTTTGAATGCCATGATGCACCCTCAGTAGGGCACCCTGGAATACATTGTACACTCATTCTAATATTCACCCAATTCTATTGGCCTAAGATGTGCCCTGACATACATAGCTATGTGACTAAATGTCACCAATGTCAGGTTAACAAAGCCGAGCAACTTAAAGCCACAACACTTTTACATCCCTTGAGTTCTTCCTCGTCAGATCAAAGGTTGCAAAGGTGACACACTCATTCTCACTCACTCTTTCTCTCTCACTATGTCATACACTTTATGGGCTATTTACAAATATAACCGGTCTTAGGCGTGCCAACACATATTTACAAATATGTTCACTTCTAGACCTCACCGTATTCTACCGAATGCCTTTCAGTTGATCCAACTATGGCTCTGGTTTCTTCTCCGGACTCCAATTCGGTTCATGCTTGCTTCCCATCTGGAGGGACCTGTTTCCTAACATATGTTTCCATTGACCTCTTTCTCCTTGTCGGTTGATGGAGGTCCCTTCCGTTAGTCGTGTCGACGTGGAGAGCAAAGTGGATGACGACTTAGCGTTCTCCATGTTAAACCTTCTAAGCACCTTTCGGATATAATGGGATTGGGAGAGTCGGAGAGTCTTTATCATCCGATTTCACTTAATCCCCATGCCCGAGATATGTCAGACTTGTCTGAGTTCCTTCTTCGTGAAGATTCTGCTTTAGTCTTCCGATTTCTGGTTGATTGCTCCCAACAATCAACATATCGTCAACATACAAGATCAAGTAGATCTGGGACTCATCGGTCAATTGTCGGATGTACATGCATGGGTCAGAGT
>NW_028230608.1:0-61202 GCF_043228905.1 Azolla caroliniana
AAGCTTATAATGATTACAGTACTCGGCCTCAGCCGGAAACAGTACATATAGAGCTTGCTCCTAATAATTATATTACTTTCGCTCAGAATGATCTAGGTATCCCCCTGTCGAGGTACGTAGACCTCGGTTTATAAACTTTTTCTTCATACAGAGCCGAGTCGTCAGCTGACTGTGAGGCTCGAAACTCGGCGTTCTCCTAAACTCTACCTTCCTCACCTACTCCTACTTAACAACGAGTTTACATAATATATTTATTTTTTTGGCCTATGGACAACAATTACAAGAGCTATAACCTCCCTTAATCATTCCTTGTAAATAGATGCAATCATGCTCAATTCAGAATTTTTTAATAAAGGAAATTATGTGCAGCCTATGGATGCTACCTATGAATTTTACAGAAACAATATCTTTGGAGACCGGAAAATGTGTCATGTCAATAAGCTGGCTTGCACCCAAACACAAGTTACAAGCTTCATTACTATGAGGAAGGTTTCTCTCCTACTTTCTTCAGGATCTACATTGTTAAGATAACTAGTTACATTTATGGTGTTTTAAATCAATTTGATCAGATATACCACTCCATATTTTGCTTTATGCTTATATTGGTTGCTTATTCTAGGTTTTTTTTTCTTTTCAAAAGAACATATCCTTCCATTATTTTTTAGAAAAGTCATAACAACAACATACAAAATATTTTTCCCAACTCATCTTTATAAGATGATGGTTTGAGGAAAGCAATCTATGTACTCCAAAGTAGAGAAAACTAGTCAACTAATCTGAAAGTTATTTTGTAGACACATTCCAAGCTACTTGCAGTCCCATATATCTTAAATAACTTGCATCTCCCAAGTCAAACTCAAATAGACCCATGAGGGGAGACTTCAATGCTACTACATCTGTAGCAGGAACCTTGTGGATCTTCCCTTTGTGAAAAACATAGTTCCCATCAACGACTTTAAACATAGGAGGCTTGTCATTGCCTCTAAATTTGGACCACAACTATGTAAGATTGAGAGATGCTGACTCTCCACCATAATAATCATTCCTAATCATGATCATTGTCCTTGGCAAACCCTATGCAAGACACCAGAAAATCTGGCTAGTCTTAACATATGGAGAAAAAAATATTGCAATTTGGCTCTGTAATGAACTGTATGTCTCCCATAAAGAGAGATGGCAAAAAGAAATACTCATCAGCTGCACTAGCTACACTTACATCCATAGACAAATCCAAAACCTTTCCAGTGATAGCTGTATACATTGCCAAAACATCTTCCACAACGGTCTCAAAATGGGTGGTTGCATCATAGCTATTGGATATATAGCATTGATCCAATGAAGGTTCATTGACTGGTACAAATCTATCATAGGTATCGAAGAAAATTTCATCCATGGGTCCCAAAAGACTAATTCATGTCAGATTTCCTGCCTAGCTTTTTCACCTTGTTTGGAAGATATGATGGATCACCTACAACCTTCTTTGTCCTCGCCGTCTCTCCATCCGATGTGACACCACAAACCTTTCCTTCGTCATCAAATTCTACCTTACACTCTGGTTTTGCAAGCATATATGTCCCACCATAAACTACACTCAGTCGTGCAAAACCTTGTGCTAATTCACCAAGCTCATACAAAGGGTATATATACAGAGAGCCTCCTCGAAAACGAGGTAATGACTCAGAACATTAGCCACATTTCACTGTGACATTTGTAAAAAATCTTTATATTTCGTATAACCACTTGGATGAGGCAAGCTGCCCTCAAGTTTGGGAATGTGATTTGCAGCATTCAAACAGAAAAGTTCATTTAACCAACCTTCAACAACATCACCTAAAGCATATCTGATGGACTCTCCAAGCTCTACTTCTCTGAAAACTCTTCCTGGAATTCAAAAGAAGCCATCATATACTTGCAAAAGAAGTTTTCAGGGGCAGAACACCTTTCTCTGTAACATCCACATTTATTTCCCTAAAACTATACTAATTTGTTAGCACTTTCATAATCCACAAGCTTAATGCTGGTTATAATAGCCTAAAACATCACAATATCTCAGTTTTATACACATGTTTTATTTAGTAAAAGACTCCAGATATGCATCATCTCGGTATAAGGTTCATGCATGACCAATAAAATCAACTGTGTTGTCCTCTAATATCAATTGCTGGTGTTGTGTCCATCAAGGGCCATAAAGCCATACATATCCTTGTCCATCAGGCTAAATGCGATTGTCTTGTCTCCAACTAAAGCCTGATCATGGCTTTGAGCATAAACAACATATTTTCTCAACATGTCTTTTTTCTTAGCAATTCAATCCACTTGTCTGCAACTGCCTTATGCATCCTATAGTCGAAACCAACACCTCCATCTCCAACAGGGAGACTAAAGGTAGGCATTCAACTTACATCTTTTCCAACAGTAATGGCATTTGGCTATAAAGCATAGATCATTTCATTTGCCAACATGAGGTAATTCAAAGCATCTATATCTGTAGCCATTCCAAAACACTCATTGTTATTCCCAGTAAAGGAAACCTATAGTCCATGATGAGTGTACATCATTGATGTTACACCATCATAACGAAAACCATCAAATTTGTGCTCCTCAATCCACCATCATGCATTGGACAACAAGAAGCATAGATCCTCCCATTCGCCATAACTAAAAAGACTAGAGTCCCACATCCAATGGTAACCACATGCACTGGAATGAAAATAATGGGAGTCTGTCCCATCAAACATGTTTAATCCTGGCAGACTAAATGAGCCGATAAGTAATGGCCCCCACACAAAGAAGTTGCATTGTGAAACACCATCCTTCTTCAATCTGCACATAGTTAGCTACACCTAAAACATGCTACCAATTGTCTCCACTCATCCTCCCCAGAAAAAGAAAAAACCATTCCCCAAATTTGAAAAGAAAATAAAACATAATCTATCCTCCTTGTCACTCCCTAGAACTGCTTCAACATCCTTAAACATCATCCAACTCTGCCCCATAGTAAAAATATTTTCTCCTAAGGATGGCTTCCCCAAGCAAAGCCAATCCACTCTTGTAATTTTCCATTTTCAATGTACACAAAGTAGGAATAGAAGCAAAAATAAAAAAAAATCCCCATAAGGATGGCTTCCCCAAGCAAAGCCAAACCACTCTTCTAATTCCACTTTCAACGTACACAAAGTTGTTGCATCTTTATGCAGTCTTCTATCTTCCACATTCAACTTGCTCATAAGTAGCAATACATAAAACCTACTATCTAATGTATACATCTTAATACAATACCTTTTGACAGTTTGTCTCCACTCATCCTCCCCAGAAAAATGAGAAAAGCATTCCCCAAATTTGAAAAGTACTTGAAACATAATGTAGCCTCTTTGTCACTCCCTAGGATTGCTTCAAACATCCTTTTACATCATCCATCTTTTTCACAAGCAAGAAGATTTTCCCAGAAGGATGGCTCCCCAAGCAAAGCCAAACCAGTCTTCTATTTTCCACTTTCAACGTACACATGGTAGCTGCATCTTAAGACAGTCTTCTATTTTCCCCATTCAACCTGTCGAAAAGGAAAAATCATTAATATCTTGAGCAACCATTGTTTCCACTACGGAGAGAGACTTTTGTTTTGATGGATCCTCCTCATAGATTACTAACGATAACTCCTTTTCACAATCCATGTCAATTCCCGAACAATCAATTTGTCGCGCCTTGTCCTGAAGCACCGGGTGAGGCAAGGATTGAATGATATGCTTCCCTTTATCCCCCAAATGATTACCATGATGTCTATCCTTACTTTAATAGTCAAGGCTTCATGATCATGTTTCGAGGTTGTTGGATTCTGTATTTCAACAACGTTATTCTTCTCCCTTACAATATTTTGTGAGGAGATATTCCTATCTTCATCGTTATTCAAAGTATTGTATGGATTACCATCGAACAAAACTATAGAATTGATTGGTGAGTTAAATTGTTTAAAAGTATGTTTAGCTGCTACTGGAGTCCAGTCAGATCTCCCCACCTTAGTAGTTGGCTTAGGGGCCTCCTTTGATCTATAACGTTTCCGAGGACAATCCTTCCCTAAATGCCCAAAATGCCTACATATAAAACATTGATCCGGAAGCCCCTGATACACAATCCTTTGGGGCAATGGCTCTTTATTTTCTTGCAAATTTGGCAACAACACTGAAGATGGTAAAGCACTATTTCAGGGGGCCAAAATCCTCACTGCTGGTGCTCCTCGTATACGCTCATCTTCATGTGACGCCTCATCTTTAATCGCTATTACAGTACCTAAAAGAGAACCTATTTGAGCTAATACTTGATGCCCTTCTTTCTTCAATCCTGGAAAAACGGCTGTAAAGATCATCTGGGCTTCTTTGTGCTACAAAATATCATCTGCAAGCACATTATGAGTCCACCTGTAGAAAGATATCAAATTGCCTTGCATTGTTGTTTGTTTGATCCTCAACAAACGATCCACTGAAGAAGAATCGGCAAACTCCAAATAATAACATCCTTTGCCCATGAATTGGATGTCCATAACAGTGTTGATTTCTTCTGGGAAGGAAGTGTAAAACATTCGACACAACTCAGGCCTATTTGGCCTTGATCCTTCCATATGAGCTACCAGAGAAACCTCCTATAGTCGTTGTACTTCTGCCAACACAATATTCTTATCATTATCTAACAAGGAGAGTGAGACGACCTTACCTGAAATATGGGGAGAGGTAGAAGGCTGATCGAGGGGAGGTACATCGGAACCCCCTTTGTGCGTTGAATCAGGTATTGGCCGTTGTTCTACCATCACTCCTCGCACTCTGTTTATCGCTGCCATCTTCGTTATCCCTCTCAAGTCCAACCTTGATAAGTAAAATTCTTGAAAATTCAGTTGCTTATTCTAGTTGTTGCATCACATGTAAGCATATAACAATTCCTACATGGAAGGAAGCCACAATGAAGCTTGGGTTTCTAGTGGCAAGACATGTCATTCGAAAAAGAGATTGTACATGCAAGCAAGGATTGACAAAATTGAGGATTTCGAATAGTGCCCATGATCGAAAAGCAATAGTAGCAGGCACAATTTCGAAAGACTTGCAAAATAGGGTAGTTTTCAACAATTTTGTTACACCACCACTCATAATTGACATAGTAGTCCAGGCATCTAAACTCTTTTTACCTTTATAAAATAGGGTTGTTGATTAATTGCACAATTTTCCATGTGGCCCTTAGTCTACGATTTCCCTCACGAGTTACAAACTACCGTAGGAAATCAGGGAAATAACTCCTCGTTTCCCTCTGAATCAACAACATCCAGATTCATTCGAAAACCATGAGCAAATGAAGATGGATTTGTACATAAAAATATCGTATTTGTGATATCTATTGGATGGCATGGAGTAACATTCTGCTCATGTCAATCTTGAACCACACGGTGAGGTAGATAAAATAGAAAAGACTATAATAGTATATGGAACCAAATTTGTCCTACATATGGGCAGAACCATCATGAACAAATGATACCAGTACGGCTTCAAGCAACAACATAGCTCATGGGGGAAAATATGGGGGAAAATATCACACCCCTCTAGGCTTGACTGACGATACTCGCAAAAGACAAACGGGGACTCGTGTAATGGACTGCCCATTCTTCGTTAGAGCAAACTTCTCGAAGAAAATGGGATAGTGGACTATTAAAAAGGCAGCTATTGCGCACAATCATCCTATTTCTGACAATCTTGGTGGTATATCAACGACTCGTAGACTAACCGAAACAGAAAAAGCCATTGTTCGAGACATGGCAAATGTTGGAACTGGTGCGACTTCAACTCTGGCCGACTTGAGAGAAAAAACCAGAAATCAATGGACCACCAGGAAAGAAATCTAGAACGAAAAAGTGGTTGCAAGAGCCGAGTTTCTTGACGAGCACTGGCCAATTCAAGCGTTGTACGATGAGATCTCCATTGGCAACTTTATCTTCAATTTCAAGGTGAACTCGAACCGCTCAATCAGTGGTCTTTTCTTTTGTCATCAGAAATCGGCAGATCTTGCTAGACGGTTCAATGTGGTATTTGTCATGGAATCTAGTAGAATCTAGTCACATGAAACTTATGGAAATGGAGAAATCAACATGAAACTAACGACTGAAACTTCAATTGTTCGATAGAGACAATAAATAAGATTTGAACATGTATCGTTTGGTAAAAGCAGATAGATTTCCTGTATTTATCGAATGCAACAATAGGTTTCTTGTGTTTATTGAATGCAATTATAGGTTTCTTCTGTTCATTGAATACAATAAGTGATGGTATGTTAAAGACATAAAGATTATAAAAAATGGAATCAAAAGGCAATTATCTAGTGGCTAGCTATCTCAAAACAACTTCTATGTATTTGTTGCTCTATATATCTAGAACGTTGACAATGATGTCCCTGTCATGTATAGCGTTGTTGAAAGATATTATATAGTTTGACAAAACAAGTGGCCTCCTATTTCTTCGTCCATATACACAAGGTTTGACAATATGTGTGTGGGCCTCCTTGTGGGGGATATGGTACCCAAAAAAGAAAAAAGGCTATGCACTCATTTCAATAACGACTTTCTTTATTTGTCATGTTCTTTCTTTCTCATAAGTATGCAAAACAAATGGCGCATATCTTAAGGCAACATTGCATCACTTTCTTCCAAAGCGAGCCCTTCTTAAATGGACAAAAGCCTTAATGGGCTTTCAACATTCCACATGCCCACACACACGCGCATCACCATTGCAAAAAGCATTCTCTCTCACACGGTACACCTCTCTTTCCTCTCTCAACGTGACTAATTGATCAAAACAAAGTGTTGGTTGCACCCTCTCCCCCTCGAAAAGATTACTCTACGGAAGGCACGCATACACAAACTAGTAGGTGCTTGGGGACATTACTTCAGTTGAAATGACCAAACAACATCATAAGCTTCTGTTTTTATGAAAGCTTTGAATTACGTCAGCTTTGGCAAGATATGTACAACGAATGTTGAGCTCAAAGCCGGGAGGGCCTTTTATGACATTCACTTGACAACAACGTGAACGCCGAAGCCAAACCAATGTGTTTGGTATGCACGCCATATTTTGAAGGTGGTGATCGTCCCTCCCATCACAGACAACTCAAGGATGCACAGGTCTCAAACATCATTGTACGAATGTAGGTAGAGCAATATTACAATGGCCATGGACATGGAGTTTTTAAAACGTTGATGATGATCGCACACAGAAGGGTCCAGGGACACCCCACCCTAGCCCTTGGCAATAGTGCCTCACTTTTACTCTATTTAGTGTTTATGGCATGAAGACATGTCCCACCCAAAAACTCAACAACCCCTCTCTGTCCATGATCGCAGTCTTGGAGAAGAGAGGAAAGCATTTTCTCAACACCACCTTGGATGCACAAGAAGAAGAAGAAGAAGAAGAAGAAGAAGAAGAAGAAGAAGAAGAAGAAGAAGAGCATACATACCAACAGACCAAGAAGAGGAGCGCAAGGATTACTTTCCGGGAACAGTTTCCGCAATGATGAGGAAGGACTCATCTCTGCTAAGCGAGAGGCCATTGGGGAACTGCAACCCTGATAAGATGACACTGCTCTTCCCTGTCACAGGATCATATCTTATAACCCTCGCTGAATCGTCCCTAGACAGTACGAGCAAGAAGAAGTTCCTGCACCATCGAACTTATTATTTTATAGCATATGACCAACCCAAAAGAATCAAGGCTAATTGATGTAGTTAATAGATAGCCTCTCTAAGCCTTCTCTGATACCTTGGAGCTGCTGTCTGTGAAGTAGACAGAGCCGTTCGATGCGACATCGAGGTCATCGTCGAAGAATTTGGTCTCCGTCGGCCAAATTGTAGAGCAAGGAATGCAAGTTCGATTTAATCAAGGCGGTTGCTTCATCGAAAAAGAGAGCCTACTCATCGCGCGCAGACGGAGAGAGGGCCGAATGTTCATTCTCGACTCGCACGAGATGAAATCGACAATGTTCCCGAAAGTCACGAAAGTCGAGTTCGACATAGAGTTATGGCACAAGCAGATTGGCCATATCAACCTTCATCCGCTCGACCCGGAATCCGCCGAAAAAGAGATAGAGGATAAAAATCGCCTTACGCGCATGTTCGAAGAAAGTCCGATCACAACCCGACTGAGCAGACCACAAGAGCCTCCGAGCGATCAAAGCACATATCGACCAAGTCCGAAGCTAGGCACAAGGAAGGTTAAAATGTTGGAGTATGAAGACGATCATTTCGACGACATCGAATCGACTCCCTTCCTTGATAGTGAGTTCGAAGTCCTTCACATCCGGACAAATGGAGTGAAGAAAGCCTTAGAATCTGCAAACGAGAAGCTTCGAAGATCCACCCGTGAAAAGAACCCCATAAGCCGATTCGGCTACGATGAGTACATGGTGTACCATTACGCATTTATGATGAAGGTGGCAACTGTACGGAAGCTGGAAACCTTTTTCGAAGCCGCGAAGGACCCGCGATGGATCGAAGCAATGAACGAGGAGATGCGTGCATTGCGCAAGAATGAGACATGGGATCTCGTTCCCCACTCATCGCACAAGAAGGCAATTGGTTGTAGATCAATCCACCAGGTGAAGTATAATGCCGAAGGCTCCGTCAACCACTATAAAGCTCGACTCGTAGCGAAAGGATATGCACAAACACATGGGGTTGACTATGAAGAGACCTTTGCCCCGGTGGCAAAGATGATGACAGAGTCCTGCCTTTCGACGTCGGATCATTGCGTGAGTCAGGTGGGAACCGTTGGGGTTTTGGACTAGGAGGAGGAAGAATTTGAGACTAATTAGAATATAGATAGGTTGTAGGAAAGAGATATAAAAACCTCGTGAATCCCACGAGTGTATTGTATTAGATTATTCAATATTAGGATAATAATATGAATTTAAATAGAAAGAGAAGGATATAGAAATCTCGTGAATCCCACGAGTATAATTTATTAATTGGTGTTTTTTAGAAATATATCCAATTCCCAAATTTTTCACACACCATTACATTGTGCTCCTTATCCTTATATAGTGATGAGAGAGTCTTAACAATCCATGCTTTTTCTATAAATAGACTCTATGCTTTCTCTAACATGCTTTTTCTAAAGTGATCCTACTTTTTCTAACTTCATGCGTTTTTATCGACTATGGTGTTCATGCACGCTACATGTCCATGCGTAGCTTTTTCTTTTATCAGGCGTTTTCTTCTAGAACTAAAGTTTATCCTAGCGCGAACTTACCTTTCTATGTGGGACGTTTTCTTAACTTGATTAGAATTTGCAAATATAAAAATACATGATAGGTCTACGAGTGGAGATCATTAAAAATCATGCAAGTTTGGACATGTTGATAAGTTAATGTAGGCATAATAAAGTTCAACAATGCCTCAATATGTCACTAATGTGCGACATGGGAAACACTAAGTTAAAGACTTATATTAATTTGGTAAGTTTTACAAAAATATGAGGTGTACTTGTAACCATACTAATAAAATGAGTTATAATTTATACTTTGACCCATACTTGCATGTATATAATTGTGGACAATGTAGGATAGTGCACATTAGGATAATGTGATTGCAATAACTAACTTATTAAAGTATTTAATACTTGTATTTAAAGTTGATCTAATCTATTCCTCAATTTGTTCGTATGGGATCAAAGCATATGTATATAATTGTGGACAATGTAAGACAGTGAACTTTAGTATAATGTGGTGGAAATAACAAACCTATTAAGGGTTTCATACTTGTATTTAAAATTGATCTAATCTACTGCTTCGGTGATTCAAACAGGATTAATCTCCGAACGATAACACTAGTGGAACTACAAGCATATAAAAACATGCGGATAACGCTAGTGGAACCATTATCAACACACTACACAATCTAAGCAGCAATGGAATAGAAACATAATAGTTTTAACAATAGAAGACAAAGATCCATAATAACAACATGGACAATCATGGCAACAATTCTACAACCATGTTATGTTAAGGTAAACTTTAACCAAAATCAGCCTCAATTTAAACTAATTCATGTTTCTCCATAAATTTGGTAGTCAGCAATGCACGCGGTGAAACCAATGTCATAAGTCTACTAACCAAGTATATAAAAATAAAATTGAAACATATAGAAGATTATAAAGAATAGAATCCACCAAGTAAAACCCAAAATTAGTATTAATAATGTGAAATCCAAACAATACATTTCGTGTTCTTAAAAGAGTCTATTACATAGCAATCAAATCGTGAATGTCATTTTCTTCATCATCCTATATAGAAGTCTCTTCGGCTATACGTGCATTGGCTTCCCTTGTTAGCCAAGCGAACGAAATGTCTTCTATAAGCTCATCATCAAGCTCGATTAGCTCCCCTGGTTCCCCGGCCAAAGGAGGAATAGGCTCTCGCGAAGTAGGTTGAAACCTTTCAATATCAGCGAGGTTCTTTGCACCGACCTCTTCGTCCTAATCTGGGCACTCCCACAAAGCCTTAATCCTCATGTTTATAAATATAACCTGATCCTCGTCCTTCTCCAATGCAACTGTGTTTCTAAAGAGCTTCAATGGACATGCAGATGTCGTTCCTGTGAAGAAAGTAAGAAGAAGAATTAGTTCTCAAACAAAAAAGATTCAGTATTGGTTATCTCAAGATCGTTACCCTAGTTCGAGGAATACCTGTGCCAGAAAAGAGGTCTAATATCCAATCTCCTTCGACAGAAAACATTGCGATCAAGCGCATCATAAGTCGTTGAGGTTTTTGGTATGGGTTGACAAGTCCCCGTTCTGTCGTGGTGACATGTCGCAATTTCCGTGTCACTGCTGGATATACCATCAGTTTTGAACCTCCCACTTCATTAGAATGCTCCTTGATTCTTTGTTTCTTAATTTCATCAAAGTAGCCAACCGTGATGTATTCAATGGCATTAATGAACCGAAAGGTTGGCCCTTTATTATCCTATAACAAATATTACATCGAGTTAAGAATAGATGGTACAATCTTAAGAAAGGCAATATAGTGAATGAGACATATAAATAATCCTTACCACGCAAGGTTCTCAATGCCATGGCAACGAGATCTCAAAGCTTGAGCTACCGAGTACCCTTGGTCCATACTATGAAAGACAACTATTCTCCACAAGGATGCAGTTGTTAGCTCAGCAAAATCCTTGACCATCTTCTCCAACTATTTAAATCTAAACGGTTCATCGTCGTATGATGACCTTGTCATTCGAAATCCGTAAGGAATATCCACAATCATTAGCATATATTCCTTCTTTGGCAGTTTTTGGATCATGTCAACGACATCGCCGCAAACCACATTGTAGTAAAGATCTCTTGTAATATCTTTTTTGTGGCTAAATTCTTTGAAGGAGCCATCTTCCTCCATTTCGTACGCCTTGACTAAGCGACGATCCTTTTCTTTTCTGGCTCTCTCGAGATGTGCAAGGAAGGATGTCGGGAAATCATGTATATCCTTAACTTCTCCTTGTTTCTTGTCACGACAGGGTTTCTAATAGAAGCAATAGGACATCAAGTTTTATTATACAAGCTCTACATATAATGAAAGCTTAATGAAAAACTACCAATACTAACCCAATCCTTGAATGCAATAAAATACTCCGATAATGCCTTATATGAAGACGTTAGAGGATAATCCTCGGTCACTTGTTCCCAAGTTATACATCCAAGTTGTTTCATCATAACTTCTTGGATCTTCATGTACACCTTATGACTGTGAAATTAAAAAACGTGATTAGAACTTTCAATTGCACCATATTGACTTCAATATCACTATTTGAAAGACTTACTTATTGAACTCAATGACCATTTCTTCAAGGCTTAAATCTTTGGCCACAACCCTTGACAAAACAGACACAAGAAGCTGCTCGTCCTTAATACCTTGCATCAGTCTCCACAGAGACTACTTCATGTCATCAGCCGCTTCTTCAATTGTCAAATCAATTTTTTTGGCCGCTTGTGACTTTAATTCTAGTTGAGGGTCTACCTTACATTTCTTTTGTCGTTGACCCTTGACTTCCTTATTCTCCCACATTGAGAAGATTTGATCTTGTAGGTCCTATACTTCTCCATCTCTAAAGGCCAGTTGAAACCAAGACTCATATTTTCGATGACCATTAGACTTAACATTATAATCTACCACAATGCCGACTTCATGCAAGCATTGACATCGTAGGCTTGGATGTAGCTTCACACCAAACTTTTGTTTCATGTCCAAATACTCGTGGTGGAAGAACCTTATACGCTCAATCGATGATATTTTCTGCCTATAGTCATTATCATTATTTTGGTCCCATGCATACAGATTTGCCTCTTCAGTTGTGAGACCCACGTAAATTTTGCACTCGGCATACTTGAAGAAGAAAGTCATTGGATGTTCTCTAACAAGTTACCGACGTGTCTCCGCCGAATGCGATCCACCAATGACAAAGTAATTATATTGATCATGCTTTCTTATATCAAAATCTTCAATGGTTTCACGTTCTTCAGGATCCACCATAACAATAAAAGGCACAACGGTAGCATGTGGATTAATTTTCATTTTTTTCTTGAGATTTTGAACATGCATTCGGTGTGGCTCTCTAATCTCAACTGGTCTTTGTCCTGTTTTTTCATCAATAGGAGGCCGATGGATGTGTGTTATAGGCAAATTAAACACTTACCCCTTCCTTACGAGTTTACGCTGCATTAACTCTCTCGGTATCTTATTCTGCTCGGATGACAACACACCTGATGCAAGCTCAGCTCCTAGCATCCTCTTAGTGCCCTCATCTTCGTTTGAGCTTGATGAGTGTGAGTCCGACATTTTAGTCGTCTTCTTTTTTGCTGGCCTTGATTGTACTTTCGATGCCCTTTTCGAGGCCTTTATTGGAGAGGGCAATGGCTCCCTTAGAGTTACATAGCCTTGTATATAAGGCCTCAAGGTAACAATAAGGTTTTGTGCGCTTTCTAGATCTTTTTTAAATGCTTCTGGCCCACAAGATTCCTTTACTAGAAGATCTTCAAAAAGGAACACTTTACGTACCCCCTTAGAGCACTCTATCATTACAAGTATGTTGGCCGACTCTGAATCTTCGTAGTGAAATCGTAGAATACGGCCATACATAAAGGCGATTTCATTTTCAAGCTGCCCCTCGCCCTTCTTCTTTGTTGTATACAACACAACTTTTTTCTTTCAGCCGACGTATTGCATACACCATTCCTTGTCTGTTAGATCATGGTCAGGAAGGTCTTCACCACCAGTAGCTGCTAATAGTTTTTTTTGGCTGACCTCATTGGGTGGTTGAGATTTTGTCTCCTTGTTGAAGAGAAGCTTTTTTGCTCTCTTCATGTTCTCAAGAGGTATTAGGGTCTGTGTTTCAATTGGAGAGCCCTGTATGCGGAGCTTTATCTTCTTCACAGGTCGGTCTAACAAGTTCTCAAATGACCTATTTAAGAAAGGACAAGCGAAAACATAAGTTAGGTGGTCACGTAGATTAAGGTTGTATATTAAAATACAAATAATTAGACAAAGACAAAAACTAGCAGGCAATTTGTGGTAAACTTTAAATATCAATCACGCATTGATTGAACATGGTAGTCCTTTATTCAGAAATCCATTCTAGTAAGGGCTATTCAACTTAGAAAATATATATCTTAATAAGAATACAAGGATATATATTATCTTGAAGGGCAGGTATGGCGTATATTGATTCCATATCCATATTCTACAGAATTTGCATATGATAGACTTGATTTTGGTATCGTAAAGGTAATTTGTGGGTTATTTTCTAATATTTTAAGCTATACTAGGTCATAAAACCTCTATAATTAAGACCCCTATTTGTTTCAAAATATTGCAAATCTCCATAAAAGAAGTCTAATTTTGACAGAAAGTTTGATATATTTTCACACAATACTAAATTGTTGCCCGAAAGATACAATATTCCTCTTTGAATTGTGTGTTTTATACAGGAACTTCATACGTTGTATCATGTTCCTGTATATAGTTCGTGTCTATACAGGAACTCGATGCACAGTATCGAGTTCGTGTATCAAACACATACTTTACACAGGAACTCGATAGGGTGTATCGAGTTCCTGTATAAAATGAGAACTTTATACAGGAACTCGATACTCCATATTGAGTTCCTGTATAGTGTTTGTCTTTTATACAGGAACTCGATACACCCTATCGAGTTCCAGTTTAAAACGCATAATATATACAGGAAAACACAAACTGTGTACAGGAACTCGATAACTCGATACGCCGTATCGAGTTCTTATTTAAAGATGAACATAATACAGGAGCTTGATACGGCGTATCGAGTTCCTCTTTAAAACACAAACTGTGTACAGGAACTCGATATGCCGTATCGAGTTCTTGTATAAAACACAAACATGATACAGAAACTCGAAGAGATGGCAGAGACATCCGAAATAGAGCCAACAACGAGTGGACGAAGGTACCACACTCAGAGAAAGGAAGGCACCGATTACATATGCCAGTCAATACATCCTCTAGACTGATGACGGTGAACCCTAAACCCTAAACCCTAAACCCTAAACCCTAAACCCTAAACCTAAACCCTTTTTCATAGTATGTTTGAACATATATGATACTGGTATCAATGTGTTTTGTAAAATCATTGAAAAAGCCCTAAAATCAACCAAAGTTTTCCTTATCCTTCCATTTATGTGCGATCCTTCCACTTGTGAACGCAAACGTGTTCTTCGTGCATTTGATAACAATGTATCTAGATATCTTGGTCGTGTAATAAAACCTAACTTAGAGAAGTGCAAGAAGTGTTCCTTATCGTACAACATTTTAGATGGGAGTGGCTCTCGCGGGGTGATCCATTTATATCACGTGTAAATTTGCCATATTTCTTGGTGTATCACTTGATTACTATTTTCATGAGAGAGAGTTTGATCAGTCCCATGGTTGTACTTAAGGGGGGGTAGGTTATTAATATTTATGCAGTTTGCAAGTAACCAACTCATCATTGTGCTATACCAAGAGCTAGTGTCTCCAGATGCATGTAGGGATTGGGATGCCTCAAAGACTCGACGGGAGATCCTATTTTGTGGTTGGCTATGTATCCGATGAATAAAAACTATCACTTGAAAGAGTGCGTCTACTAACATCGGGGGTAGACTGAACTCTGCTCTAATAATGTCATGTGGTACTGTCGATTTGCTTCGTAGTTGACGTGATAACATCGTCACCAAAGGTCTCTCTAATTGCGTCCACATGAAAGATGGTAGACTCGGAGCCAATACTATTGATGCATACATGAGGGAAGGGGTCACTAATGTGTCGAAGAGCCATCCCTTGGTCCGTGGCTCTTGAAAGTATGCCTGGTGGCATTGTATCTCTAAGAGTGAGAGGGATGCATACCCTCTTGTTAGCCTATCTTTGGCTGCTTGGGTCATCGAGACTTTACTTGAGCGAGCACTAAAATTGACTCCCAAGTATACACATGATCCAACTACCTCAACTATTTTATGAGAGAGGGTTAGGTGACATTTACTCCTAACTCGGGACCATGTATGAAAGATAAGGACTTTAGTTTTCGCTAGATTCATTACCAATCCTCGTTATGTACAAAAGTCATCTATGGCATTAAGATGCTTTTGCAGGTCGTGTTCTGACTCTGAGAGCAAGACAATGTCGTCTGTGTAAAGTAAGAGGCGAACTTGCATATCCCCAATACCTACTCCCTTGCCTCGCTTACGAGCAATAAATTCTGTGATCTCATTAATGTAGATCCCGAAAAGAGTCGGTGATAGGGGGCAACCTTGTTTCACACCAATGGTGCTAGTGAAACAATCGGATAGGCCAGCTAGGCATCTTACGCACCCAGAGACTTGCTCATATAGGGCATAAATGGCCTAGATCATGTCATTTGGTTTCTCCAAGATCTTAAGTCTATCAAATAACCTCTCCCTAGGAACTGTGTCAAAGGCTTTGCGAAAGTCCACAAAGCTACAATATAGTTTCTTCTTACGAGCCTTCGTCTAGTCAATTAAGCAACTAAGTGTGAAGATATGCTCAATTGTGAAGAATGCTCATCTAAAGCCAGCCTCCTCAAGTGCTCGAAGACTTAATGTTTCCATACAATCGTTGCGCTCTGCTTCCATTACTGCACCATATAGTTTAGCGAGCGTATGACCTATCATAATGGTCCTATGTGTATTTGGGTCCATTGGGTCCCCTCCTTTATGTATAGGGGCCACTGTGTTCATGGCCCATTTTGGTGGAAAACCCTCGGCGAGCGCGCGGTTGAAGATTACAGTGAGAAACGGGGCTAGGCACTCTCGAGCAAATATGATGTGCTCGGCTCGCACTCCTATGTGGTCCATGGATTTCCTATGTTGGAATTTTTTTATGACCTTCGTGACCCTAGAGGTCGTGAAAAGTGTCCCCATGGTAGGTCAAGGTGTGGAAGGCATTGGAATGGGTAGTTGGTTGGGGACATGGTAGAGTCTCTCGATATATGTATGCGAAATATTGGGATCCTCCATGGATGTTTGTGGTTTCGGTTCCCGTAGTCTCTTCCATGCAAGGGCCCAGTCCCTACTCATGAGCATATGGTAGAGCTCCCAAGCTCGTCTTTTACGACGTGTCATCTTACGCATCTCTTTGCGAGCTTGTGCTGAGGACATAGTACCACGAAGGTTGGCCCTTTTCCGCTCTTCCTGGTTCCGGATCCTTCCGATCCTTCTACGTAGTGCGAGTTTTGCCGATTCCCTTGTCCCGCCTTGTCGGATCCGGATTTATCCGTATCGGCACGCTTCTTCCAACACTTGCTTTCCCTATAGCCCATTTTGCCACAATACCAGCATTACGTGCCCGCTTTTCCTTACTGGTTTCCGGCGCTGCTCAGACTCCCCCTGCTTGAGGAGGGTCCGGAATTGTTGTCGGCACCGTCTTCGTGCCTTCGGTTCTGCTCTTGCCAACCGCCTCCATTGCGTGCCGACCCACCTTTTCCTCCGCCTTCGTGCACAGTATCCAGTTGTCTGATTGAGTGGTCCTAAACCCACTCACGTGGTTTTCTTCGACCATCAGCATCAATTGCAAGTTGAAGAAAGACGTGGTTTCTCCCACATGCAGATCGCCGTCCGGATTGGCTCGTACCGTTGTGCTTGTCCACCGAGGTAGGTTTGAACCATCTCGTCTTTGTCCACCGTCACATTGATGGATCCGAGCGCGTCGCAAATCTCCTTTATCTTGGTGGTGTAGTCGGTCACGGACATATCCCTCTGTCAGATATTGTTGAGCTCTTTCTCAGAGTTGCATCTTTCGTGCCATGGTACTAGCGGCAAAAATCTTCCAAAGATTTTCCTAGGCTTCCTTTGGCGTTTTCGTATCTCTGATGTAGCTGAGCATCTGATCGTGCACACCGGACGCGAGGCAGTACAATACTTGGCTCGCTCCTTGCTCCCATGTCGGGAAGTCTTTGTGTGCCAGCTTCGGTGCTACCTCGGTGGTTCCTTCCACGTAGCTCCAATAACCATGCCCCAGCAAGTACGGGTGCATTTTATATGACCAAGACGCATAGTTGCTCCTGTCGAGCTTCTCTGTTGGAAGTGAACTCGCCATACCACTGTCCATACCTTTCTTTGTGTGTTGGAAGTGAACATTTGATATGCATTGATTATGTAAGTTGATGTTCATAGTGCAAATATGGGAATCTCTTGCCAAACCTAATTGGAACACTATGTTACAATATCCAAAGATTTTGGATTGTGAAAACCAGCTTAATACATGTAGCCAATGCAATAAATTAAGTCTTTGAGCATTAGAGTTGAAATAGATGAATTACCTTATACATCCAAGGAATAAGATTTTACTGTGTCATCCAAAATAAATAATAGATATCCGAGTGACTTGCGTCGTTGGAATTAAAAGTTGCTTAACACTAAAGAATAAAGTGATTTTGGCAATGCTCCTACAATAGAACCATAGTTGGCATGGTTGAGGAGAAGACTGGTGAACGTGGAATGTGAAACATATCCATAAGTCAAGACGCAATTTCACACTTTTTGTAACCTCCCAAACATACATTGATTTTAATTAGATTTTGACATGGACCTTGGAATTCCATGTGTTTGCGTGCACCTAGAATTTTGACCTTGATATTTTGTAATTGACATTTGAAATGGGTTAGGAGCGACTTTGAAGGTTTGAATACTAGTTTTCAACAATGTGATAACAAAAACACTTCGCTTACAACACAATTTGGTACATCAATAACTTAATATAGAAGTAAAGCTTATTTTCTCAAGTGGTTAGGAAATGTGTTTCATAGTGCATCATACAGCGGGAGTTTGGAAAGAATAATAGAAAGTACATCTCAACCTTTTCAACATGTATGGGGTGGAATAGCCCATGGAGTCAGAAGTCATTAGTGAAACAAAATTATTATGCTAAAAAGAAGCTTATTCCAGGATATAGACACAGGCTTTTGAATGAGATAAAAATTGTATAACAAACTTGGATCATGTCAAAGGAAGGTTCGAGTGGGTGGTATGTAGATCATATACAGCAATGTATGGAAGAAGAACGGACCCAATCCAAAGCTGGCCATCTCGTTCATCAACTTCGCTAGCATACTTTACCACACTACCATGGGTATCCTCCAGTAATAGTGTCATATGGGCATTCCCATGGGAATCAACATTGGTAGTAGTAGTAGTAGAGACATGATTGAAGTTGTATTTTGCGAGGATACCATGTGGTTTGCCATTGAAAATTCGATAGAGGTATTTAAAGGGGATTGGCAATTGTAGAAAAGCACGCCTCAACGTGGGAAATGCACCTGACAACATATTAATGACATTTCGACGACAATGCATGGCTACCCACACATCACCCGCCATGTTCACCCGCACATTGTCTGGGTAACCAGGTAACATGGCAAGCAACTCTGTGTCCCCTACCTTGTCCCTAGCTATCCAATGTCGCAACAACCTACAAGAAGGTGCAAGAAGGGAAATTAAATGAGTAGAATCTAGTCACATGGAAAGTTATGGAAATGGAGAAAATAACATGAAACTAACGACTGAAACTTGAATTGTTCGATAGAGACAATAAATAAGATCTGAACATGTATCGTTTGGTAAAAGAAGATAGATTTCCTGTATTTATCGAATGCAACAATAGGTTTCTTGGTGTTTATTGAATGCAATTATATAGGTTCCTTGTGTTTCTTGGTATGTTAAAAGACATAAATTTCTTGGTTGGAGCTCAAGATTATAAAAAATGGAATCAAAAGGCAATTATCTAGTAGCTCTAGCTATCTAAAAACTAACTTCTATGTATTTGTTGCTCTCTATATATCTAGAACGTTGACAATGATGTCCCTGTCATGTATAGCGTTGTTGAAAGATATTGTATAGTTAAAAGACAAAACAAGAGTGGCCTCCTATTTCTTCGTCCATATCCACAAGGTTTGACAATATGTGTGTGGGCCTCCTTGTGGGGGATATGGTACCCAAAAAAGAAAAAAGGCTATGCACTCATTTCAATAACGACTTTCTTTATTTGGCATGTTCTTTCTTTCTCTATCATAAGTATAAGTATGCAAAACAAATGGCGCATATCTTAAGGCAACTTTCAAAAATCAAGTTAGGAAAGTGCATCACTTTCTTCCAAAGCGATACCTTATTAAATGGACAAAAGCCTTAATGGGCGTTCAACATTCCACATGCCCACACACATGCGCACCACCATTGCAAAAAGCGTTCGTTCTCTCTCAACGTGACTAATTGATCAAACCAAAGTGTTGGACGCACAAGAAGAAGAAGAAGAAGAAGAGCATACATACCAACAGTCCAAGAAGAGGAGCGCAAGGATTACCTGCCGGGAACAGTTTCCGCAATGATGAGGAAGGACTCATCTCTGCTAAGCGAGAGACCATTGGGGAACTGCAACCCTGACAGGATGACACTGCTCTTCCCTGTCGCAGGATCATATCTTATAACCCTCCCTGAATCGTCCCCAGACAGTACGAGCAGGAAGAAGTTCCTGCAGCACCCAACTGATTATTTTATTGCATATGCCCAGCCCAAAAGAATGAAGGCTAATAATTGATGGAGTTAGTAGATAGCCGCTGTAAACCTTCTCTGATACTTGGAGCTGCTGTCCGTGAAGTAGACGGAGCCGTCGGATGCGACATCGAGGTCGTTGGTAAAGCGCAATGGCACTCCCTCCACTTCATTCACGAGCATTGTGGCCTGGCCTCCCTCTGGGCCTACGCGCATCAGCCCTAGATATGCATCAGCTATGTAGAGATCCCCTGTTCTCCTATTGAATCTCAGCCCCAATGGCCTCCCACAAATATGCTCGTTCTTTGGGTTTCCACCCTCACACACAGCTACGGACCTACTTTGCACACATTGTCCACCAAATATTTTGCAGATAAGCAAACAAACAAGATTTAGGCCTGTGGTTTGAATGATGATTGAATTTCGACAAAACAAAAAAAAAAAAAGAGTACCTGTTTGGAGATGTGTGTGCGAACTCTTGCCATTTCTCGTGTTGCGCATTCCATCTCATGATGCGCCCGTCTGCAACACCTACGTAAGGACCATTCCCATTAGGATCCATAGCTAAACTTTCAGGGCCTATTAGGCCGGGATCAAGGTACCATTTGCGGGCTTGGCGAAGCTTATCTTCAGAATCTCGCGGATGGCCGAGGCTGCGCAAGGAGGAGAGGGTATAATGGGGTTGTAGTTTCACGAGTGTGGACTTGAAGGTGGGGTCATTTCCAATGATGCTGAGGCGGAAGGGGTCAAGTGCTAGCAGCAATGCGGCCGCCACCACTACCATGAAGCTGCCAGCAAAAACTGTAGTCATTGATGTAGAGGAGGAGGATTGAGCTCCTCCTCCTCTGCTCCTCATCTTCGTGGAGAAGGAGGTTTTGAATGTCTGCATAGAAGAAGAAAGAAGAAAGAAGAGTTTTGAGACTAGAGGTAGAGATGAGAAGACCAAAGAAGAAGAAGAAGAAGAAGAAGAAGAAAAAGAAGAGAAAAGAAGAGAAAAGGGAGGTTTACTTTCTCTACCTAATAATATAAACAGTAAAGGGCGATGGCTGAGAAACTCTAATCTCGTTTCGCCCTGCTCTTTATATCCCTCGTGCGGCTGCGGCTGTTGATCTCCTGTTATTATTCCCTTCCAGCAAATGATCAAGCCAAGGCAACCATCGACGCACCACTTGTCAACACCTGTTTCGTGTTCTTCTTGTCTAAAGTGTATACATATATGCCTGCCAAATCTGCAGTCGGGAGGGAGGAGAGGAAGTGAAAGGAAGCCCTCTTTTTTTGTGTTTTGGGGGGGGATTTGCAGATCTCTCTCTCTCTCTCTCTCTCTCTCTCTCTCGTAAGCTATAATATCTTCTTGTGTGGTCTGTTTTCTAGGTCATTTGCCTCTCTCAAAAGACAGACAGTTAATCTCTCTCTCTCTCTCTCTCTCTAATATATATATATATATATATATATATATAGATGCGTATATACTCATCACAGCCAAAAGCAACGCAATCATCACACGTCTATCATCATCATCTGTGTGTGTGTGTGTGTTTGTGTACCAGGGTCCAGAGTAGATTGCATGGCACCATTAATACATACATACTTTAATTATACATATATATTCCAAATTTCATTCCGTAGTAGGTACATTTGTTTAGATAGATAGGCAGCCTAGGTTTTCCTATCCTGAGTTGGGGTTGTTTTGTCTCTTTTGAGAGAATGAAATTCTTCTTTCCGACAAATGCCAAACCTTGGTTTCCTATCATTTTCTTTAATGTTCGTCTTGTCTTGTCTTGTCTTGTCTTGCCTTTACGATTCATCTACATACTGGAGTCTTGCACAATATCCTCACATGGATTAGTTAAACCTTCTTCTTTTTTAACTCTCTTGAAATATTGACCGGAGATGGATAGAATAATATAACCCACAGTGGTTGACGCGCACATAATTCTAAATAATCAATTTTGTGAATTGATACAATTTGTGTTGTGTGCTTGCATCCAGACTCAAGGTGGCGATAATGACATATTAATCATCTCCACACCACAACGGTCCAACTATCATGCAAATGCACTCTCCCTATCTTTTTGTGTAGGTGGGCCCATTCTAAAATATATAAGAAGAAAAAGTGAAAAAGGGAATCGAATATATAATATTGACCCATGGGACTTTGTGTCTCTGAGATATATATATATTTGCCACCACTAAAAAAAATAAAAATCTTTTTGGCTATTTTGGCTATTTTCGTGCTCAGAATATCATCATTGTGGTGGATAAGCATAGCGACAATAGAAAAGTCACTTTCAAGTGCTACTATGGGGGAAAATATCACACCCCTCTAGGCTTGATTGACGATACTCGCAAAAGACAAACGGGGACTCGTCTAATGGACTGCCCATTCTTCGTTAGAGCAAACTTATCGAAGAAAACGGGATAGTGGACTATTAAACAGACAATAAATAAGATCTGAACATGTATCGTTTGGTAAAAGAAGATAGATTTCCTGTATTTATCGAATGCAACAATAGGTTTCTTGTGTTTATTGAATGCAATTATATAGGTTTCTTGTGTTTGTTGAATACAATAAGTGATGGTATGTTAAAGACATAAATTTCTTGGCTGGAGCTCAAGATTATAAAAAATGGAATCAAAAGGCAATTATCTAGTAGCTAGCTATCTAAAAAAAACTTCTATGTATTGGTTGCTCTCTATATATCTAGAACGTTGACAATGATGTCCCTGTCATGTATAGCGTTGTTGAAAGATATTATATAGTTTGACAAAACAAGTGGCCTCCTATCTTTTTTCTTTTTTGGGTACTATATCCCCCATAAGGATGCCCACACACATATTGTCAAACCTTGTGTATATGGACGAATATTCATCATGCTTTCTTATATCGAAATCTGGCGAGAAATATGCGGAATAATCTCCGGCCACAACCGAAGTGTAGATCAGTTGATGACAATCAAACACAGAGGAAATGGGAATGGAGGTAAGTACACAAACAGAAAAGAGAATACACAGGATGTTAGCGTGGAAAACCATGAGAGGGAAAAACCACGGGAGTCCACAGACTCCAAACTATCACTATGTCAAGGATTACAACAGGGAGCACGGAGGCAACGACCTCTTGCTCACAATCTTCACCTGGCGGCGATTACAACAGAGACATGCTCTGTATCGCTCTCTCTCTCTCTCTCTCTCCCTCTCTCTCTCTCTCTCTACAGTCGTTACACCAATCACGCTATACAAAGGTAATAACAACAACTATAATCATCGTCACACTATTTGCCCTAGGTTACATTTATACTAATATGACATTAGGACTATTTACAGATATAGCCCCGATGGGCTCTCAGAAACATATCTACATATATGTCCCTTCATCCGGTGAGAGGTTCTCATCGGGCTTGCAACATTCGGTTCTCACCGGGTCTTCCTTGCCGGGTACTCGTCATCTGGTTCTCACCGGGTCTTCCTATGTCGGGCCTTCGTATCCCATCTGGAGGGACCGAGATCCTAACAAACTCCCCCTTCACTCCGGCATGGGATGATATGCATCTCCAGCATCTGTCTTGCCGAAACCATTCGGTTCTCACCGGGTCTTCCTTGCCAGGTACTCGTCATCTGGTTCTCACCGGGTCTTCCTATGTCGGGCCTTCGTATCCCATCCGGAGGGACCGAGATCCTAACAAACTCCCCCTTCACTCCGACATGGGATGATATGCATCCCCAGCATCTGTCTTGCCGAAACCAAGTCTTTCATTGAGAAGGTCCGGTTCAGGGCCTTCTTCAGCATCCGTATCTTGACTTGGTCTCATCCGACGATCAACATGTCGTCCACGTACAAGAGGAGTATCAGGAAGTCTCCACCTTCAAACTTCTTCACAAATACGCAGTGATCGACCTGCGTCTTGTGATGCCCTTGATCGGTCATGAAGGAGTCGAACTTCCGGTACCATTGCCGGGGAGCCTGCTTCAACCCGTACGGGCTCTTTTTTAACCGACAAACCAGGTGCTCCTTCCCTTTCTTCACAAATCTCTCCGGTTGCTGCATGTAGATCTCCTCTTCGAGGTCGCGGTGGAGGAACGTTGTCTTCTCGTCTAACTGCTCTACCTCGAGGTCCATGCTTCCCGTTATGCTCAACACCGTCCGGATGGAAGTCATCTTTACTACTGGGGCAAAAATCTCGTTGAAGTCCATGCCCTTCTTCTGCTGGAACCCCTTCACCACGATCCTGTCTTTGTACCTTCGAGGGTTGTCGGCATCTCCCGGTTTCAACTTGTACTCCCACTTGCTTCGGAGTGCCCTCTTTCCTTTCGGCAACTCCACCAATTCATACGTGTGGTTCTCATGCAAGGAATCCATCTCGTCCTGCATGGCACTTAACCACTTGCGGCTATGGGTGTCGTCCTTCGCCTCTTCGAAGCTTTCCAGCCCCCCCTCATCGGTTAGCAGCACATGCTCTACATCCGGAAATCTCCCGGGGGGCCTTCTCTCTCTGAGAGGATATCTCCGTCTTTGGCTTTCGGCAACCAGCTCCTCTATTTGTTCTTCATCCAAATCCGGTTCGGGTTCTTGGCCGGTTCCGGTTTCAACTTCCTCTACTTCTTCTTCTGCCGGTTCGGTATCCTCACCGTAACCGGCTATTTCCTCGAGTGTCAACCGGCTCTTAGCCGGGTGGGTCCGAATCTCATCAGAGTTCATTATCTTCTTCTCCGACTCCCAGTTGGCAAGAGTCTTGTCCTCCATGAAGATAATATCTCGGCTCCGGAAAACCTTCTTGTCAACCAGATCCCACACTCGGTAGCCGAACTCATCATCGCCGTATCCAAGGAATATGCATGGCCGAGTCTTTGGATCCAACTTTCCTCTCCGGTCCTTAGCGACATGCACATACGCGAGACACCCGAACACCTTCAAATGCCGGTAGGACACTTCCTTATCGGTCCACACCTTTTGCGGCGTGTCTCCATCCAAGGGAATTGAGGGTGATCTGTTTGTCACATACGTCGCTATCGACAGCGCCTCAACCCAAAACGTCTTGGGTAGTTTAGCATGTGCTAGCATACTCCGGACCCTCTCCATTATGGTCTGGTTCATCCTCTTGGCTAGCCCATTTAGTTCTGGCGTCTTCGGCACGGTAAATTCAAGCCGGATTCCCTTCGAGTGGTAGTACTCATCGAACTACCCCCAATATTCCCCTCCGTTATCTGCTCGAACCGCTTTCAGCTTCCGTCCGGTTTTTCTTTCCACTCTTGCGTGGAGCTCCTTGAAGACGGATAACACATGATCCTTCGTCTTCAATGGTGTGGCCCACAGCCTCCTCCTGTGGTCATCTATGAACGTCACGAAGTACTGCGCTCCGGCATGGGACTTCGTGTCCACTTGACACACATCGGTATGCACCAACTCCAATGGTGCATTACGTCTCATCGGTGGCCTTGATTGGAAGGAGGTCCGGTTTTGCTTACCGGCTAGGCAGTCGGTGCACCTCTCAAGATGCACGTTCTTCACCGGAATGAGGTTGTCATCGGCAAGCCTCTTCATCCCCTTCACGCTCATGTGCCACAATCTCTTGTGCAACAACTCACCGGCAGTGTCGGAAGCAACGTTCTCTTCTTCTGGGCATAACCGGGCATTCATCAGGTACAACGTGGTGAACTTCCGAGCCCGAGCCAATATCAGGCTCCCTAAACCTCCAGAACGTGTCGGACATCCTTCAACAGTAGTGATTACCGGTTGTGTAGGATGAGAAGCATTTCCGGTCCGGGGTAAGGTGGAACGACGCTCCGGAATCGACAACCCATGTTATCTCGTCGCCGGCAACGTTCAACTCACTCTCCTCGGTGACGAGCATCAACTCTTCTTCACTTGCCGCGATTGCCGTCATTTCCTTCCGGTCCGGCCCCCCCCGGTCTTTACCGTTCCGGTCTGGTGTCCGCTTCGAATCGGTATCGTCGGTTTCCTTGTCTTTTCGGAAGTGCCGACAGTTCTTCTGGAAGTGCCCTGGCTTGCCTTTTCCCGGTTCTGGGGACTACGGTTCCTTTGTCTTCCGCATTCCGATTCGGTAAGGAGCGCTTTGGAGTCGGAGCTTGTATCCTTGTCTTTCCGACGCGCCTCCTCATCTAGCAAGCTCAACTTCATTCTTGCTAGGGATAACCGTTTCCCTTCCGGCTCGGCGTTGCCCAAAGTGACAACCAACATCTCCCAGCTATCTAGGAGGGAACCGAGAAGGAGTAGTGCTAGTACCTCATCGGCGAGAGGTACTTCCAATGATGTTGCCTGGTGGATCAGCCCCTGGAAGGCATTCATGTGCTCCGCCATGCTGGAGCCATCTTGGTACCGGAGTCTTACTAGCTTCCGAAATACCGAAACTTGATTCACAACATTTTTGTTCTGAAACATAATACCGATCTTCTCCCAGAGCTCATGAGCCTTGCTCTCTTCATTGAAGTTGTTGTATAGACTCATGTCGATAAAGCACCGTATGTACGCCGTTGTCTTCATGTGCATCACCTCCCATATCGTGGCATCGATTTTGTCCGGTCTCTTGTGCCCGAACTGAACCGGCAACCAAAGATCTTTAACCACGAGCATGTCCCTCATCTTCGACTTCCACACTAAGTAGTTGGAGCCGGTGAGCTTGAACATGCCTCCCAACGAATCGTCCATTTTTCTGTGTCGTTTCGCTTTGATACCAGTTTGACGAGAAATATGCGAAATAATCTCTAGCCACAACCGAAGCGTAGATCACTTGATGACAATCAAACACAGAGGCAATCGGATTGGAGGTAAGTACACAAACAAAAAGAGAATACACAAGATGTTAGCGTGGAAAACCCTGAGAGGGATAAACCACAGGAGTCCATAAACTCCAAACTATCACTATGTCAAGGAGTACAACAGGGACAACAGAAGCAACGACCCGATGCAAGTTCAACTCCTGGGGTCCCCTTACTGTCCTCATCTTCGTTTGAGCTTGATGAGTCGAAGTCTGACATTTTAGTCGTCTTCTTTTTTGTTTGCCTTGATTGTAATTTAGATGCCCTTTTCGGGGCCTTTACTGGGGAGGGCAATGGCTCCCTTAGAGTTACATAGCCTTGTATATAAGGCCTCAAGGTAACAATAAGGTTTTGTGAGCTTTCTAGATCTTTTTTAAATGCTTCTGGCCCACAAGATTCCTTTATTAGAAGATCTTCAAAAGGGAACACTTTACGTACCCCCTTAGAGCACTCTATCATTACAACTAAGTTGGCCGACTCTGAATCTTCGTAGTCAAATCGTAGAATATGGCCATACATAAATGCGGTTTCATTTTCAAGCTACCCCTCTCCCTTCTTCTTTGTTGTATACAACATAACTTTTTTCTTTGAGTCGACGTATTGCATGCACCATTCCTTGTCTGTTAGATCATGGTCAGCAAGGTCTTCACCACCAGTAGCTGCTAATAGCTTTTTTTGGCTGACCTCATTGGGTGGTTGAGATTTTGTCTCCTCGTTGAAGAGAAGCTTTTTTCCTCTCTTCATGTTCTTGAGAGGTATTAGGGTCTGTGTTTCAATTGGAGAGCCCTGTATGCGGAGCTTTATCTTCTTCACAGGTCGGTCTGACAAGTTCTCAAACGACCTATTTAAGAAAGGACATGTGAAATCATAAGTTAGGTGCAGTGATTCATCAAGTTTTAATGTGTTGGGGCCAACCTTTCCCCCCTATTCTATACATTCAATTGGACAATACTGGTAGAAAGGACAGTTGAAAAGTGACTTGGTACCGGAATAAAAGCGGTTATGGCTCCAAGCCTTAGAAGAAAAAAGAAAGCATATTGAAGCCGCCAAGAAATATGCCGCACAACAAGACACATCATGATGGGATGTATTTTATAGTCATCAAAAAGGAATTATAGACAATTGTGTATTTGGTGATAATTGGAATTTGGAAACACCATCCACATGGTCACTACAACATGATCTTGAAAATAAAACTCCGAAGCAACCAGCAAATGTGATTAAAGACAATTTGGTCCATCCACAACAAAGAAACATATATGTGGGACTAAGGATGACATTCTCCGTAAAGGAGTGATCATGAATGTATTTTTGGCTATTAAGTGTAACTACATTCCGCTTGTAACAAATCAAGTAATATAAAAGGATGTGTTTTGAATTCTTATGATTTCTAAAAAAATCATTTCTTATAAAATAACATTGGTTGTAAAGTTTGTGATGTAAATTGAGAATGTAACTTTTTGAAATTACTCTTTTTTTAGTTACCTCTAAATCACCAAAATAGTCGATTTTTAACCTTTTTCATAGTATGTTTGAACATGTATAATACTGGGATCAATGTGTTTTGTAAAATCATTGAAAAAGCCCTAAAATCAACCAAAATTTTCCTTATCCTTCCATTTATGTGCGATCCTTCCACTTGTGAACGCAAACGTGTTCTTAGTGCATTTGATAACAATGTATCTAGATATCTTGGTCGTGTAATAAAACTTTACTTAGAGAACTGCAAGAAGTGTTCCTTATAGTACCAAATTTTAGATGGGAGTGGCTCTCACAGGGTGATCCATTTATATCCCGTGTAAATTTTCCATATTTCTTGGCGTATCACTTTATTACGATTTTCATGAGAGAGAGTTTGATCATTCCCATGGTTGTACTTAAGGGGGGTTAGGTTATTAATATTTATGCCGTTTGCAATTAACCAACTCACCACTGTGTTATACCAAGACCTAGTGTCTCCAGACGCATGTAGGGATCGGGATGCCTCAAAGACTCGACGGGATATCCTATTTTGTGGTTGGCTCCGTATTCGATGAATAAAAACTACCACTTGAAAGAGTGCTTCTATTAACATCGGGGGTAGACTGAACTCTGCTCTAATAATGTCATGTGGTACTGTCGATTTGCTTCGTAGTTGACGTGATAACATCGTCACCAAAGGTCTCTCTAATTGCGTCCACATGAAAGATGGTAGACCCGGAGCCCATACTGTTGATGCATACATGAGGGAAGGGGTCACTAATGTGTCGAAGAGCTATCCCTTGGTCCGTGGCTCTTGAAAGTATGCCTGGTGGCATTGTATCTCTAAAAGTGAGAGGGATGCATACCCTCTCGTTAGCCTATCTTTAGTTGCCTGGGTCATCGAGACATTACCTGAACGAGCACCAAAAGTGACTCCCAAGTATACATATGATCCAACTACCTCAACTATTTTATGAGAGAGGGTTAGGTGACATTTACTCCTAACTCGGGACAATATATGAAAGATAAGGACTTTAGTTTTCGCTAGATTCACTACCAATCCTCGTTGTGTACAAAAGTCATCTAGGGCATTAAGATGCTTTTGCAGGTCGTGTTCTATCTCCGAGAGCAAGACAATGTCGTCTGCATAAAGTAAGAGGCTAAATTGGTTTTCCCCAATACCTACTCCCTTCCCTCCCTTACGAGCAATAAATTCCGTGATCTCATTAATGTAGATCCCAAATCTATCTAAAGTGTATACATATATGCCTGCCAAATCTGCAGTCGGGAGGGAGGAGGGGAAGTGGAAGGAGGCCCTCTTTTTTTGTGTTTGGGGGAGGGGGGGGGGGTTGCAAATCTCTCTCTCTCTCTCTCTCTCTCTCTCGCTCTAAAGCTATAATATCTTCTTGTGTGGTCTGTTTTCTAGGTCATTTGCCTATCCCAAAAGACAGTTAATCTCTCTCTCTCTCTCTCTCTCTCTCTCTCTCTCTCTCTCTCTCTCTAATATATATATAGATGCGTATATACTCATCACAACCAAAAGCAACGCAATCATCACACGTCTATCATCATCATCTCTGTGTGTGTGTGTGTGTGTGTTTGTGTACCAAGGTCTAGAGTAGATTGCATGGCACCATTAATACATACATACTTTAATTATACATATATATTCCAAATTTCATTCCGTAGTAGGTACATTTCTTTAGATAGATAGGAAGCCTAGGTTTTGTTATCCTGAGTTGGGGTTGTTTTGTCTCTTTTGAGAGAAAGAAATTCCTCTTTCCAACAAATGCCAAACCTTGGTTTCCTATCATTTTCTTTAAGGTTGGTCTTGTCTTGTCTTGTCTTTACCATTCATCTACA
The DNA here is from genome assembly GCF_043228905.1 of Azolla caroliniana. NCBI lineage: Eukaryota > Viridiplantae > Streptophyta > Polypodiopsida > Salviniales > Salviniaceae > Azolla > Azolla caroliniana. Next base: position 30,180 of record NW_028230608.1, read on the forward strand.
TACTTGAGTCTTGCACAATATCCTCACGTGGATTAATTAAACCTTCTTCTCTTTTAACTCGCTTGAAAAATTGACCGGAGATGGATAGAATAATATAACCCACAATGGTTGACGCGCACATAATTCTAAATAATCAATTTTGTGAATTGATACAATTTGTTGTGTGCTTGCATCTAGACTCAAGGTGGCGATAATGACATATTAATCATCTCCACAGCACAATGGTCCAACTATCATGCAAATGCACTCTCCCCATCTTTTTGTGTAGGTGGGCCAATATATAAGAAGAAAAAGTGAAAAAGGGACTCGAATATATATTATTGACCCATGGGACTTTGTGTCTCTAAGATATATATACATATACATACATATATATATATATATATATATATATATATATATATAGGAATGTGTTATTTTCCACCACTAAAAAAAATAAAAATCTTTTTTGCTATTGTGGCTAAACCACCACCACACCCCCCCCCCCCCCCCCCCCTCCCAAAAAAAAAAAATCCTTGATAGTTCTCCCGCCATTTTGGCCACCCCAAACCCATTTTCGATTATCGATAGAACCTTCACTGAGAGAGGGGGGCTCTTATCAGTTTTATCAAAGACCATTTTCGTGCTCAGAATATCATCATTGTGGTGGATAAGCATAGCGAAAATAGAAAAGTCACTTTCAAGTGCTACTATGGGGGAAAATATCACACCCCTCTAGGATTGACTGACGATACTCGCAAAAGACAAACGGGGACTCGTCTAATGGACTGCCCATTCTTCGTTAGAGCAAACTTCTCAAAGAAAACGGGACAGTGGACTATTAAAAAGGCAGCTATTGCGCACAACCATCCTATTTTTGACAATCTCGGTGGTATATCAACGGCTCGTAGACTAACTGAAACATGAAAAGGCCATTGTTCGAGACTTGTCAAATGTTGGAACTGGTGCGTCTTCAACTCTGGCCTACTTGAGAGAAAAAACCGGAAATCAATGGACCACCAGAAAAGAAATCTACAATGAAAAAGTGGTTGCAAGAGCCGAGTTTCTTGACGGGCGCTCGCCAATTCAAGTGTTGTCATTGAGATCTCCACTGGCGACTTTATCTTCAATTTCAAGGTGAACTCGAACGGCTCAATCAGTGGCCTTTTCTTTTGTCATCAGAAGTCGGCAGATCTTGCCAAACGGTTCAATGTGGTATTTGTCATGGAATCTAATAGAATCTAGTCACATGGAAACTTATGGAAATGGAGAAAATAACATGAAACTAATGACGGAAACTTCAATTGCTCGATAGAGACAATAAATAAGATTTGAACATGTATTGTTTGGTAAAAGGAGATAGATTTTCTGTATTTATCAAATGCAACAATAGGTTTCTTGTGTTTATTGAATGCAATTATAGGTTTCTTGTGTTTATTGAATACAATAAATGATGGTATGTTAAAGACATAAATTTCTTGGCTGGAGCTCAAGATTATAAAAAATGGAATCAAAAGGCAATTATCTAGTAGCTAGCTATCTAAAAACAACTTCTATGTATTTGTTGCTCTCTATATATCTCGAACGTTGACAATGATGTCCCTGTCATGTATAGCGTTGAAAGATATTATATAGTTTGACAAAACAAGTGGCCTCCTATTTCTTCGTCAATATACACAAGGTTTGACAATATGTGTGTGGGCCTCCTTGTGGGGGATATGGTACCCAAAAAAGAAAAAAGACTTTCCACTCATTTCAATAACGACTTTCTTTATTTGTCATGTTCTTTCTTTCTTATAAGTATGCAAAACAAATGGCGCATATCTTAAGGCAACTTTAAAAATCAGGTTAGGAAATTGCATCACTTTCTTCCAAAGTGAGCCCTTCTTAAATGGACAAAAGCCTTAATGGGCGTTCAACATTCCACATACCCACACACACACGCACCACCATTGCAAAAAGCATTCTCTCTCACACGATACACCTCTCTTTCCTCTCTCAACGTGACTAATTGATCAAAACAAGGTGTTGGTTGTACCCTCTCCCCCTCGAAAAGATTACTCTACGGAGGGCACGCATACACAAACTAGTAGGTGCTTGGGGACATTACTTCAGTTGAAATGACCAAACAACATCATAATCTTCGGTTTTTATGGAAGCTTTGAATTACGTCAGCTTTGGCAAGATATGTACACCGAATGTTCAGCTCAAAGCCAGGATGGCCTTTTATGACATTCACTTGACAACAACGTGGACGCCGAAGCCAAACCAATTTGTTTGGTATGCACACCATATTCTGAAGGTGGTTATCGTCCCTCCCATCACAGATAAATCAAGGATGCAGAGGTCTCAAACATCATTGTACGAATGTAGGTTGAGCAATATTACAATGGCCATGGCCATGGAGTTTTTAAAACGTTGATGATAATCGATCGGCCATAAACACTAAATAGAGTAAACGTGAGGCACTATTGCCAAGGGTTGGGGTGGGGTGTCCCTGGACCCTTCTGTGTGTCTGTAAAGACATATCCCACCCAAAAACTCAAGAACCCCTCTCTGTCCATGATTGCAGTATTGGAGAAGAGAGGAAAGCATTTTCTCAACAATACCTTGGACGCACAAGAAGAAGCAGAAGAAGAAGAAAAAGAAGAAGAGCATACACACCAATAGACCAAGAAGAGGAGCGCAAGGATTACCTGCCGGGAACAGTTTCCGCAATGATGAGGAAGGACTTCGAATCCGCAAATGAGAAGCTTCGAAGATCCACCCGTGAAAAGAACCTCGTAAGCCGATTTGACTACGATGAGTACATGGTGTACCATTACGCATTTATGATGAAGGTGGCAACTGTACGGGAGCCGGATACCTTTTCCGAAGCCGCGAAGGACCCGCGATGGATCGAAGAAATGAACGAGGAGATGCGTGCACTGCGCAAGAACGAGTCATGGGATCTCGTTCCCCACTCACTGCACAAGAAGGCAATTGGCTGTCGATGGATCTACCAGGTGCAGTATAATGCCGAAGGCTTCGTCAACCGCTATAAAGCTCGACTCATAACGAAAGGATATGAACAAACACATGGGGTTGACTATGAAGAGACCTTTGCCCCGGTGGCAAAGATGACTGCGGTGCGGACCGTTATCACACTTGCAACGACAAAAGGGTGGTTCCTCCACCAAATGGACATCAAGAACACCTTTCTTCAAGGCGAATTAGAAGACGAGTTGTACATGGTACAACCACCCGGCTTCGAATCACGCATTCATCCAAAAGTTGTTTGCCAACTTAAGAAGCCTCTCTACGGCCTCAAGCAGGCACCGCGTGCTTGGCATTCGAAGCTTACGCAATAACTTCATCAAATCGGCTTTCGAATGTCAAAATCCGGCAACTCCCTCTACGTACGACATGACTCTAGAAGCCTAATTGTATCATCCTATACGTGGATGATCTGGTCATTGGAGGTGAAAGTCTAATCGATATCAACAAGGTCAAGTCCCTCCTCTACGGAAAATTCAAGATGACGAACATGAAGGAGCTCCATTACTTCCTGGGGATCGAAGTAATTCAGATTCCGACCGGCATTATGATCTCTCAATGGCACTACATCCTCAACTTATTATACAAGTTCGGGATGACTGAGTGCAAATCAGTGGTCGCGCCTCTCAATTGGAACCTCAAACTAGATGTTGACTCCAGCACAGACGAGTGCGAGCCGACCCAATATCGTCAACTGATCGGGAGCCTCATCTATCTCACGATCACTCGACCGGACCTTAGCTATCCAGTCGGACTCCTAAGCCAATTCATGCAAAAACTACGTGACATTCACTTGGATTGCGCTAAACGAGCATTATGATACGTGAGCGACACAATGGATTACAGCATTCTCTACGCATTGACCACACCAATACGACCCAAAGGGTACATAGATGCAAACTGGGCAGGCTACAAAACTGATCGACGATCAACCTCTGGATTTGTCTTCTCGCTCGGTAGCGATGCAATATCTTGGAGTAGTAAGAAGCATCCTACCGTCGCACTTTCGAGTACGGAGGCCGAATACAGGGGCGCAGTCGTAGCTGCATGTAAAGTCGTATGGCTCAAGAGGATTTTGAAGGATCTGGGCGTCCCCATCAAGGATCCGACTCCCATTTACTGTGACAACATGACCAATATATATCTAGCTTGGAACTCGGTGTTCCACGTGCGCACAAAGCACATCAAAGTGCACTATCACTTCATTCGAGAGTGCGTACAGGTCGGAGATGTCGACCTTCAAGACATCAACACGATTCTTCAGATGGCCGACATCATCACCAAAAGCCTTAGGAGTCGACAAGCTTTGGCTATTCATGTCAGACCTTGGATTGGCGATTCCTGGCTTGCCAAGCTTGAGGGGGAGTACAAGCGAGAACCAGATACCGTCCGACCGGATATTGTCCGAACTAGGTACGAGCCGAAACAGACCCCGGAGATCGTCCGAACCGGATACCAACCGAAACGGACATTAAACCCAACTTGAGCTTGAGGGAGCGTGTGGAGAATCAAGCTCAACATAGCACAATGTGTGAACACACCTTTTGCGAATCTATGATTACTCAAAGGTCAAGAGTCACACCACTACTCTCTACACATTAACAATGTGTCACAGAATCATATTCTATGACACATAACTAATGAGTTACATATTCCCCGTGACTATGAGTCTTAACATTCCCTAAGAGAGAGAGTGGTTGTTGTAAGTTAATGAAGAGAGAGGCTGACTCTATATAAAGCACCCTCCTCATACTTTATACTAAGTTGGTTGTGACTACTTATTATGCTACACTTTGTAATTCTTATTTTACTTGTGAAATATACACTTTCTTCTTGACTATTCCTTTTTCTATCTATCTTGTGTTCTCTCATCTCTCCTCTAATTCCTTTCACACATACACATAACACACATCTCTTCCGCTACACAAGAATCATACATGATTCTTTACATGTCAATGTAAAAGGTACCCCAACCATAGCTTCTAGTCGATGTAGCTCACGTTCCCTTATTTTCTTAATTTTTTCTACTCCACGCCGACTTGTTTTGAAGCCCAACATACGAGGGCGTTTAGTTGTTCTTTGCATTTCTACTTCCTCAAGAGCGAGGCCGAACGGCGTAAGTGCATCCACATTCATCATCTCCCCTTGTTCCTGAAAATTTACACTAGTTACATGTTGATGAATAGTAAAAGGGTTAAGGTTAACACTTTGTAATTTATTCTCCCTATGTTGTTTTAGCTCTAAAATATACCTACCTAGTCTCTTTACACTCGGGGTATCTAATAGTTTGGAGAGGGTGGGAGGGGGTCCTAATATGTCTTGGTATTCCACCCATATCTCGGCATGTGAAGTGAAGTGATGCTCATCCTCTATCTCTATGTGGCATAACCTACATAGCCTTTCCTCTCTAGGGACTCTATTAGCCCGACCATTCTCAATCTCAAGTTGGTGAGATGATATCCTAAGTTGTCCAATGGCCACCCTTAAACACGTTCGCGTTCACAAGTGGAAGGATTGCGCATTCCAGTTGTAAAATCTTCTTGAAACTATCCAAATATACCCTCTCTATAAAAATTGGATGCACTAGTATCACATGTTCCACAACTTGATTAGAATTTGCAAATATAAAAATACATAATAGGTCTACGAGTGGAGATCATTAGAAATCATGCAAGTTTGGACATGTTGATAAGTTAATGTAGGCATAATAAAGTTCAACAATGGCTCAATATGTCACTAATGTGCGACATGGGAAACTCTAAGTTAAAGACTTATATTAAATTGGTAAGTTTTACAAAAATATGAGGTGTACTTGTAACCATACTAATAAAATGAGTTATAATTTATACTTTGACCCATACTTGCATGTATATAATTCTGGACAATGTAGGATAGTGCACTTTAGGATAATGTGATTGCAATAACTAACTTATTAAAGTATTTAATACTTGTATTTAAAGTTGATCTAATCTATTCCTCAGTTTGTTCGTATGCGATCAAACCATATGTATATAATTGTGGACAATGTAAGACAGTGAACGTTAGGATAATGTGGTGGAAATAACAAACCTATTAAAGCTTTCATACTTGTATTTTAAATTGATCTAATCTACTGCTTAGGTGATTCAAACGGGATCAATCTCCGAATGATAACACTAGTGGAACTACAAGCATATAAAAACATGCGGATAACGCTAGTGGAACCATTATCAACACACTACACAATCTAAGAAGCAATGGAATAGAAACATAATAGTTTTAACAATAGAAGACAAAGATCCATAATAACAACATGGACAGTCATGGCAACAATTCTACGACCATGTTATGTTAAGGTAAACTTTAACCAAAATCAGCCTCAATTTAAACTAATTCATGTTTCTCCATAAATTTGGTAGTTAGCAATGCACGCGGTGAAACCAATGTCATAAGTCTACTAACCAAGTATATAAAAATAAAATTTAAACATATAGAAGATTATAAAGAATAGAATCCACCAAGTAAAACCCAAAATTTGTATTAATAATCTGAAATCCAAACAATACATTTCGCGTTTTTAAAAGAGTTTATTGCATAGCAATCAAATCGTCAATGTCATTTTCTTCATCATCCTGTATAGAAGTCTATTCAGCTATACATGCATTGGCTTCCCCTGTTAGCCGAGCCAACGAAATATCTTCCATAAGCTCATCATCAAGCTCGATTAGCTCCCCCGGTTCCCCGGCCAAAGGAGGAATAGGCTCTCGCGAAGTAGGTTGAAACCTTTCAGTATCAGCGAGGTTCTTTGCACCGACCTCCTCGTCCTGGTCTAGGCACTCCCACAAAGCCTTAATCCTCATGTTTATAAATATAACCTGCTTCTTGTCCTTCTCCAATGCAACTGTGTTTCTAAAGAGCTTCAATGCACATGCGGACGTTGTTCCTGTGAAGAAAGTAACAAGAAGAATTAGTTCTCAAACAAAAAAGATTCAGTATTGGTTATCTCAAGATTGTTACCCTAGTTCGAGGAATACCTATGCCAGAAATGAGGTCTAATATCCAGTCTCCTTCGATAGAAAACATCTCGATCAAGCGCATCATAAGTCATTGAGGTTTTTGGTATGGGTTGACAAGTCCCCGTTTTGTCATGGTGACATGTCGCAATTTCTGTGTCACTGCGGGATATACCATCAGTTTTGAACCTCCCACTTCATTAGAATGCTCCTTGATTCTTTGTTTCTTAATTTCATCGAAGTAGCCAACCGTGATGTATTCAATGGCATTAACGAACCGAAAGGTTGGCCCTCTATTATTATATAACAAATATTACATCGAGTTAAGAATAGATAGAACAATCTTAATAAAGGCAATATAGTGAATGAGACATATAAATAATCCTTACCATGCAAGGTTCTCGATGCCATGGCAACGAGATCTCAAAGCTTAAGCTACCGAGTACCGTTGGTCCAGACTATGAACGATAACTATTCTCCACAAGGATGTAGTCGTTAGCTTAGGAAAATCCTTGACCATCTTCTCCAACTGTTTAAACCTAAACGGTTCATCGTCATATGATGACCCTTCCATTCGAAATTCGTAAGGAATATCCGCAATCATTAGCATATATTCCTTCTTTGGCACTTTTTGGATCATGTCAACGACATCGCCGCAAACCACATTGTAGTAAAGATCTCTCGTAATATCTTTTTTGTGGCTAAATTTTTTTAAGGAGCCATCTTCCTCCATTTCGTACGCCTTCACTAAGCGACGATCCTTTTCTTTTCTGGCCTTTCTTGAGATGTGCAAGGAAGGATGTTAAGAAATCGTGTATATCCTTAACTTCTCCTTGTTTATTGCCACGACACGGTTTCTAATAGAAGCAATAGGACATCAAGTTTTATTATACAAGCTCTACATATAATGAAAGCTTAATGAAAAACCACCAATACTAACCCAATCCCTGAATGCAATAAAATACTCCGATAACGCCTTATATGAAGACGTTAGAGGATAATCCTCGGTCACTTGTTCCCAAGTTATACATCCAAGTTGTTTCATCATAACTTCTTGGATCTTCATGTACATCTTATGACTGTGAAATTAGAAAACGTGAATAGAACTTTCAATTGCACCATATTGACTTCAATATCACTATTTGAAAGACTTACTTATTGAACTTAGCGACCATTTCTTCAAGGCTTAAATCTTTGGCCACAACCCTTGACAAAACAGACACAAGAAGCTGCTAATCCTTAATACCTTGCATTGCTCTCCACAGAGACAGCTTCATATCGTCAGTTGCTTCTTCAATTGTCAAATCAATTTTTTTGGCCGCTTGTGACTTTAATTCTAGTTGAGGGTCTACCTTACATTTCTTTTGTCGTTGACTTCCTTATTCTCCCACATTGAGAAGATTTGAACTTGTAGGTCCCCTACTTCTCCATCTCTAAAGGCTAGTTGAAACCAAGATTCATATTTTCGAAGACCATCGGACATAACATTATCATCTACCACAATGCCGACTTCATGCAAGCATTGACGTCGTAGGCCTGGATGTAGCTTCACACCAAACTTTTGTTTGACGTCCAAATACTCGTGGTGGAAGAACCTTATACACTCAATCGATGACATTTTCTGCCTATAGTCATTATCATTATTGTGGTCCCATGCCAACAACTTTGCCTCTTCAGTTGTGAGACCCACTTAAATTTTGCATTGGGCATACTTGAAGGAGAAAGTCGTTGGATGTTCTCTGACAAGTTGCCGACGTGCCTCCACCGAATGCGATCCACCAATGACAAAGTAATTATATTGATCATGCTTTCTTATATCAAAATCTTCAATGGTTTCACATTCTTCAAGATCCACCATAACAATAACAAGCACAACGGTAGCATGTGGACTAATTTTCATTTTTCTCTTAAGATTTTGAACATGCATTCGGTGTGGCTCTCTAATCTCAACTGGTCTTCATCCTCTTTTTTCATCAATAGGAGGCTGATGGATGTGTGTTATAGGCAAATTAAACACTTGCCCCTTCCTTACGAGTTTACGCTGCATTAACTCTCTCCGTATCTTATTCTGCTCGGATGACAACCCACCCGATGCAAGCTCAGCTCCTGGCGTCCCCTTATTATCCTCATCTTCATTTGAGCTTGATGAGTTGGAGTTCGACATTTTAGTCGTCTTCTTTTTTGTTGGCCTTGATTGTACTTTAGATGCCCTTTTCGGGGCCTTTACTAGGGAGGGCAATGGCTCCCTTAGAGTTACATAGCCTTGTATATAAGGCCTCAAGGTAAGAATAAGGTTTTGTGAGCTTTCTAGATCTTTTTTAAATGCTTCTGGCCCACAAGATTCCTTTACTAGAAGATCTTCAGAAAGGAACACTTTACGTACCCCCTTAGAGCACTCTATCATTACAAGTATGTTGGCCGAATCTGAATCTTCGTAGTCAAATCATAGAATAGCACCCATACATAAATGTGGTTTCATTTTCAAGTTGTCAAGAATAGTACTAAAACAAAGAGAGAATTAGTAGTAGAGAAGGGAAGTACTATTATTACTAAGAGGACGGGACTGCATAAGACTCCCGAGAGAGAGAAAAGACAAGAGGACAGAGAGAGAATTAGTGAGGACGAGAGAGAGACAGATAATGATAACATATGATATATTATAGGAAGAATAAGTACAAGATGGCTATGAGGCTTAAGACTGGCGTTCAACCAATTTGGTTCAAAATAATGCCTAGTGTCTTCTTTTATAGTGTTCTCAAGAGTAATCCAGAAACTTCTAGAATGTTCCAGAGAAATCTAGAATATACATTAATTTCCTATAATAAAACTTAAATGAAAATAACATCGTACATATTACAATAGATGGTATAATGGTTAAGAGCTCGACCCATATAACATAAGGTCATGGGTTCGAGTCTTGTCATATCATGACACAAGTTGCCCCTCACCCTGTTTCTTTGTTGTATACAACACAACTTTTTTCTTTGAGTCGACGTATTACATACACCATTCCTTGTCCGTTAGATCACGGTCAGGAAGGTCTTCACCGCCAGTAGCTGCTAATAGTTTTTTTTGGCTGACCTCATTGGGTGGTTGAGATTTTGTCTCCTCGTTGAAGAGAAGCTTTTTTCCTCTCTTCATGTTCTCCGGAGCTATTAGGGTCTATGTTTCAATTGGAGAGCCATGTATGCGCAGCTATATCTTCTTCACAGGTCGGTCTGACAAGTTCTTAAACGACCTATTTAAGAAAGGACATGTGAAAACATAAGTTAGGTGGTCACATAGATTAAGTTTGTATATTAAAATACAAATAATTAGACGAAGACAAAAACTAGCATGCAATTTGTGGTAAACTATAAATATCAATCATGCATTGATTGAACGTGGTAGTCCTTTATTCAGAAATCCATTCTAGTAAGGGCTATTCAACTTAGATAATATATATCTTAATAAGAATACAAGGATATATATTATCTTGAAGGGTAGGTATGGCTTATATTGATTCCATATCCATATTCTAGAGAATTTGCATATGATAGATTCTGACTTTATTTTGGTATCGTAAAGGTAATTTGCGGGTTATTTTCTACTATTTTAAGCTATACTAGGTCATAAAACCTCTATAATTAAGGCCCCTATTTGTTACAAAATATGGCAAATCTCCATAAAAAAAGTCTAATTTTGACAGAAAGTTTGATATATTTTCACACAATACTAAATTGTTGCCCGAAAGATACAATATTCCTCTTTGAATTGTGTGTTTTATACAGGAACTCGATACACTGTATCGTGTTCCTGTATATAGTTCGTGTCTATACATGAACTCGATGCAGGGTATTGAGTTCGTGTATCAAACACATACTTCCTATTTAAAACGTAAACATAATACAGGAACTCGATACGGCGTATCAGGAATGCCGTATCAAGTTCCTGTTTAAAACGCAAACATAATCCAAGAAGTCGATACGGCGTATCGAGTTCCTCTTTCAAACAAAAACTTTAAACAGGAACTCGATACATCGTATCGAGTTCCTGTATAATGTTTGTGTTTTATACAAGAACTCGATACGGCGTATCAAGTTCCTGTATAAAACCTAAACTTCAAACAAGAACTCAATAGGCCGTATCGAGTTGCTGGTTTTATACAAGAACTCGATACGGCGTATCGAGTTCCTGAGTCCTAAAACATATTTACAAAAATGTCCACAGTGGTAGAGGCTTACCTAGAGTCCTGGCACTCGATTTTCTTTGAAGACATGGTTGATCTTTTCGATGTTTAGGTGGAGATCTCGCTTTCGTGCTTCGTGCTCTGTGTGCTCTGTGTGCTCTGTTAGCTCTGTTTGCTCTATGTGCTCTTGGGCTTCGTGTGACTGAAATATGATGAGGTCTTCCTATTTATAGGGATTGACCACAGTGGTTAAAGTAACCACCATCACTTTAACCAGGGTTGGCAAGCTTGAGGGTAGCTAGTTAGTAACCACAGTCACTTTAACCAGAGTTACTTATGATTGCATCAATGATTACAAAGTCAAAGTAACATATTGATGATTATTTTATAGTCAAAATAATATACAATGACTTTGAAGGTCATGAAGGAAACAATGATAGAGGTTCATGAATGAACCAATGATTGATTACTCAAAGCAACATTTTTATGACTCTTAATTGCTTTGTATTAAAGATGTGAGCATGAATGAAGCAATGATTGAACATTCTTATATTTAAATTGGTGGGCATGAATGAACCAATGACTGAGAAGTTCTATATTAAATATGGGTGCCATTAATTAACCAATGATTTTAACATTAATCCAACATATATATGGCTTCATAATGATTGTAATTATATTATACTTGATTTAACTTTATACAGACTAGTTTAAGTAATTATTAATATGTTGAATACAATTATATCTTTATGTGTTTAATATTAGTATGTTGAATAATATCTTTATGTATTGTATTAATATAATATTAAATAATATAGACAATATATTGAGGGAGCTTCTGTTTAGAGAGGAGTTTATGTTTAGAGAGGAGCTTATCAGTTTTTTGCCTTAGTCTAAGCACATAACTTAAAGAGCTCTGTGTGGACCTTAAACCAAGAGTGAAGACTCACCGTTCTCGATTGAAGAATATTGTTTGTCATCAGACTCTTCATTTTCTACCGAAGAGTATTGTTTGTCGACAGACTCACCATTTTCTATTGAAGAATATTGTTTGTCGACAGACTCACCATATTCTATTGAAGAGTATTGTCTGAGCTCATCTTCACCTACAACGAATGTGAATATTGACACGTGTGAAGAGTTCTCTATTGAAGAATACCATATTAATAAAGATACGGAGAATGAAGGTAGTGCCAATGAAACATCGAATATCATGGGCGATGGTCACAACAAAGAATTGGATAGTAACAAGGTTACACCAACTTCTATGCAGGAAGAGAAATCTGGAAGCCCTATGCATATTCGAAGAATCCCACGAAGAATTTGTCTGGCTAGATTTAACTTGGTCACATCAGATAAACAGATTGGATTTGATGTCAAAAAAATATGTTGTGCCCGTGGTTGTATGTCTATGATTGGAAAATCAAAGTTGCGAGAATTATGGCGATACTATTTTTCGATGACTGGTGATGAGCAAAACACTTACTTCGGGTCACATATGCAACTAGTGTCTGACAAATGTACGGGGATCAAAGTATCATTCGAGTATTATATCTTCTATGTGCAACAGATATGTAGAGTTACATTCAAAATTGCATTATGTATTTGTAACATGCGGCTACATAGAGTACAATAACATCTACTTAGCGGGGATAAGATGCACAATTGTAAAGAGGTTCCAAGTATGAAAGGTGCAATTGGAAGACATGCTATTGGTTGGATGAAAAGTTACTTTCAGTTAAATTGTGAAGTAATGCCCACTACAGGTAGGATGCACCTCTCTAATAATTACACATGTCGGGAAGTTTATGATGTCTATCGATCTGATATAGTGGGTTCACGTAATAAGTCTGTCACATATAGCCAATTCACAAGATTAGGGAGAGCTCGGTTTTCAAATGTTATCATTCCACGTAAAGTACGCATGGGGTATTGCTCCATTTGTGCTAATCTTAAAAGTTTTGCTAAAGGTGCAAAGACATCAATGGAAAAGGATATGAGTAAGAAGTTATTACAAGAGCATCGTGAGGCACAATCATTAGAACGAAAGAAGGCGATGCATCATAGAGAGAAGTGTTTGAAGAGGCCCGAACAATACATCTGCTTGATGATAGATGGCATGGACCAAAAGAAGACGTGCTTGCTGCATATGCGGAGGCTCCCCAAAGACGTCAATGATGAGTGCCTTGTTCAAATGCACTTGGTGGGATACTTGGCTTATAGTAGGCATGTTAGACCTCACGTCTTCATTACATACCCCAATGTTCACAATGACCCTAACCTAACAGTTACAGTGATTCATCAAGTTTTGATGTGTTGGGGCCAACCTTTCCCCCCTATTCTATACATTCAATTGGACAATACTGGTAGAGAGAAAAAAAATTCAACAGTGTTTGGCTATCTAAGTATGTTGGTCAACCAAGGATTGTTTAGAAAAGTGAAAGTCAATTTTATTTTGGTTGGCCACACACATGATCATATAGATCAGATGTTTAGCACATTCTCGAGACAGTTGTCTCGGCATGATGCTTTCACATTACCTATACTATTTGATGTCATTTGTGATGCACATACACCACGCCCAAAAGTGTTACACTTGAAGCAGGTATATAACTTTAAGAGATATATATCAGATAGGTGTGTTGGGAATGTTAAAGTGCTTGCCAAGGTAAACAATATAAGCTTCAATCACATTTTTATGATAAAGAAAAATGAAATAAGTGGTTCTACGCTTTTGTATGCTAAACAATATTCATCTTCTACAACATGGGAACATAAAGGTGGTTGCTAGTTATTACTTTGTATGGCGAGTACAATTGTCCATGGAGCTAAGCAAATGCCAATTGAGAAGAAAGGACATTTGAAAAGTGACTTGGTATCGGAATAAAAGCGGTTATGGCTCCAAGCCTTAGAAGAAAAAAGAAAGCATATTGAGGCCGCCAAGAAATATGCCGCACAACAAGACACATCATGATGGGATGTATTTTATAGTCATCAGAAAGGAATTATAGACAATTGTGTATTTGGTGATAATTGGAATTTGGAAACACCATTCACATGGTCACTACAACATGATCATGTAAATAAAACTCCGGAGCAACCAGCAAATGTGATTATGACAGTTTGGTCCATCCACAACAAAGAGACATTTATGTGGGACCAAGGATGACATTCTCCGTAAAGGAGTGATCATGAATGTATTTTTGGCTATTAAGTGTAACTACATTCCGCTTGTAACAAATCAAGTAATATAAAAGGATGTGTTTTGAATTCTTATGATTTCTAAAAAATCGTTTCTTATAAAATAACATTGGTTGTAAAGTTTGTCATATAAATTGAGAATGTAACTTTTAGAAATTCCATTTATTTTAGTTACTTCTAAATCACGAAAATAGTGGATTTTTAACCTTTTTCATATTATGTTTGAACATGTATGATACTAGTATCAATATGTTTTGTAAAATCATTGAAAAAGCCCTAAAATCAACCAAAATTTTCCTTATCCTTCCATTTATGTGCGATCCTTCCACTTGTGAACGCAAACGTGTTCTTAGTGCATTTGATAAGAATGTATCTAGATATCTTGGTCGTATAATAAAACCTAACTTAGAGAAGTGCAAGAAGTGTTCCTTATAGTGCAACATTTTAGATGGGAGTGGCTCTTGTGGGGTGATCCATTTATATCAAGTGTAAATTTGCCATATTTCGTGGCGTATCACTTTATTACTATTTTCATGAGAGAGAGTTTCATCAGTCCCATGGTTGTACTTAAGGGGGGGTAGGTTATTAATATCTATGTCGTTTGCAAGTAACCAACTCACCACTGTGCGATACCAAGAGCTAGTGTCTCCAGACGCATGTAAGGATCGGGATGCCTCAAAAGCTCGACATGATATCCTATTTTGTGGTTGGCTATGTATCCGATGAATAAAAACTACCACTTGAAAAAGTGCTTCTACTAACATCGGGGGTAGACTAAACTCTGCTCAATGTCATGTGGTATTGTCGATTTGCTTCGGAGTTTACGTGATGACATCGTCACCAAAGGTCTCTCTAATTGCGTCCACATGAAAGATGGTAGACCCGGAACCCCATACTACTGATGCATACATGAGGGAAGGGGTCACTAATGAGTCGATGAGCCATCCCTTGGTCTGTGGCTCTTGAAAGTATGCCTAGTGTCATTTTCTCTCTAAGAGTGAGAGGGATGCATACCCTCTCGTTAACCTATCTTTGGCTGCCTAGGTCATCGAGACTTTACCTGAGCGAGCACTAAAAGTGACTCCCAAGTATACTACGATCCAACTACCTTAACTATTTTATGAGAGAGGGTTAGGAGACATTTACTCCTAACTCGGGGCAATGTATGAAAGATAAGGACTTTAGTTTTCGCTAGATTCACCTCCATTCCTCGTTGTGTACAAAAGTCATCTAGGGCATTAAGATGCTTTTGCAGGTCGTGTTCTGACTCCGAGAGCAAGACAATGTCGTCTGTGTAAAGTAAGAGGCTAACTTGCATATCCCCAATAGCTACTCCTTTGCCTCCCTTATGAGCAATAAATTCCGTGATCTCATTAATGTAGATCCCGAAAAGAGTCGGTGATAGGGGGCAACCCGGTTTCACACCAATGGTGCTAGTGAAACAATCAGATAGGCCAGCTAGGCATCTTACGCACCCAGAGACTTGCTCGTATAGGGCATAAATGGCCTAGATCATGTCATTTGGTATCTCCAAGCTCTTAAGTCTATGAAACAACCTCTCCCTAGGAACTGTGTCAAAGGCTTTGCAGAAGTCCACAAAGCAACAATATAGTTTCTTCTTACGAGCCTTCGTCTAGTCAATTAAGCACCTAAATGTGAAGATATGGTCAATGGTGAAGAATGCTCATCTAAAGCCAGCCTGCTCAGGTGCTCGAAGACTTAATGTTTCCATATAATCGTTGAGCTCCGCTTCCATTATTGCACCATATAGTTTAGCGAGCATATGACCTATCATAATGGTCCTATATGTATTTGGGCCCATTGGGTCCCTTGCTTTATGTATAGGGGCCATTGTGTTCATGGCCCATTTTGGTGGAAAACCCTCGGCGAAGGCGCGGTTCAAGATTACAGTGAGAAACGAGGCTAGGCACTCTCGAGCAAATATGATGTGCTCGGCTCGCAATCCTGTGTGGTCCATGGATTTCCTATGTTGGAATTTTTTTATGACCTTCGTGACCCTAGAGGTCGTGAAAAGTGTCCCCATGGTAGGTCGAGGTGTGGAAGGCATTGGAATGGGTGGTTGGTTAGGGACATGGTAGAGTCTCTCGATATATGTGTGCGAAATATTGGGATCCTCCATGGGTGTTTGTGGTTTCGGTTCCCGTAGTCTCTTCCAGGCAATGGTGCAGTCCCTACTCATGAGCATATGGTAGAGTTCCCAATATTGAGATGCTTCCCAAGCTCGTGTTTTACAACATGTCATCTTGCGCATCTCTTTGCGAGCTTGTACTGAGGAAATAGTACCACGAAGGTTGGCCCTTTCGGTCTTCCCGGTCCCGGATCCTTCTGATTCTTCTGCGTACTGCAAGCTATGCCGTACTGAGAAGAGAGGAAAGCATTTTCTCAACAACACCTTGGACGCACAAGAAGAAGATGATGATGAAGAAGAAGAGCATACATACCAACAGACCAAGAAGAGGAGTGCAAGGATTACCTGCCGGGAACAGTTTCCACAATGATGAGGAAGGACTCATCTCTACTAAGCGAGAGACCATTGGGGAACTGCAACCCTGACAAGATGACATTGCTCTTCCCTGTTGTGGGATCATATCTTATAACCCTCCCTGAATCATCCCTAGATAGTACGAGCAGGAAGAAGTTCCTGCACCACCGAACTTATTATTTTATTGCATATGCCCAGCCCAAAAGAATCAAGGCTAATTGATTTAGTTAATAGATAGCCGCTCTAAACCTTCTCTGATACTTGGAGTTGTTGTCTGTGAAGTAGACAGAGTCGTTCGATGCGACATCGAGGTCATCGTCGAAGAATTTGGTCTCCGTCAGCCAAATTGTTGAGCAAGGAATGCAAGTTCGATTTAATCAAGGCGGTTGCTTCATCAAAAAAGAGGGCCTACTCATCGTGCGCCAACGGAGAGAGGGCCGAATGTTCATTCTCGACTCGCACGAGATGAAATCGACCATGTTCGCAAAAGGCACGAAAGCTGAGTCCGACATAGAGTTATGGCACAAGTGGATTGGCCATATCAACCTTCATCCGCTCGACCCAGAATCCGCCGAACAAGAGATAGAGGATAAAGATCGCCTTACGCGCATGTTCGAAGAAAGTCCGATCACAACCCGACTGAGCGGACCACAAGAGCCTCCGAGTGATCAAAGAACATCTCGACCGAGTCCGAAGCTAGACAAAGGGATGGCTAAAATGCCGGAGTATGAAGACGATCATTTCGACGGCATCGAATTGACTCACTCCCTTGATAGTGAGTTCAAAGGCCTTGACATCCGGACAAATGGAGTGAAGAAAGCCTTAGAATCCGCAAACGAGAAGCTTCGAAGATCCACCCGTGAAAAGAACCCTGTAAGCCGATTCTGCTACGATGAGTACATGGTGTACCATTACGCATTTATGATGAAGGTGGCAACTGTACGAGAGCCGGAAACCTTTTCCGAAGTCGCGAAGGACCCGCGATGGATCGAAGCAATGAACGAGGAGATGCGTGCACTGCGCAAGAACGAGTCATGGGATCTCGTTCCCCACTCACCGCACAAGAAGGCAATTGGTTGCAGATGGATCTACCAGGTGAAGTATAATGTCGAAGGCTCCGTCAATCGCTATAAAGCTCGACTCGTAGCGAAAGGATATGCACAAACACATGGGGTTGACAATGAAGAGACCTTTGCCCCGGTGGCAAAGATGACGACGGTGCAGACCGTTATCACACTTGCAACGGCAAAAGTTTGGCACCTCCACCAAATGGACATCAAGAACGCCTTTCTTCAAGGAGAATTAGAAGACGAGGTGTACATGGTACAACCAAAAGTTGTATGCCAACTCAAGAAGCCTCTCTACGGCATCAAGCAAGCACCGCGTGCTTAGCATTCGAAGATTACGCAATATCTTCATCAAATTGGCTTTCGAATGTCGAAATCTGACAACTCCCTCTACGTATGACACGACTCTAGAAGCCTAATTGTATCATCCTATACGTGGATGATCTGGTCATTGGAGGTGAAAGTCTAGTCGACATCAACAAGGTCAAGTCCCTCCTCTATGGAAAAGTCAAGATTACGGACATGAAGGAGCTCCATTACTTCCCGGGCATCGAAGTAATTCAGATTCCGACTGGCATTATGATCTCTCTCTTTGTGGAAGAGACAGTTCTTTTTTATTACACACTTCTTTTTTTGTGTTTTTTTTTTTTTTTTGGGGGGGGGGGGGGGCGGGCGGGGTTGCAGATCTCTCTCTCTCTCTCTCTCTCTCGCTCTCGCAAGCTATAATATCTTCTTGTATGGTCTATTTTCTAGGTCATTTGGCTCTCTCAAAACACAGTTAATCTCTCTCTCTCTCTCTCTCTCTCCAATATATATATATATATATATATATACACGTATATACGTATCACAGCCAAAAGCAACGCAATCATCACGTCTATCATCATCATCTGTGTGTGTGTGTGTGTGTTTGTGTACCAGGGTCCAGAGTAGATTGCATGGCACCATTAATACATACATACTTTAATTATACATATATATGTATGTATGTATATTCCAAATTTTTAAATCGTAAAAGAAAAGGTTGAAATGAAAAACTACACTTGTTTTGAAATTTCATTCTTTGGATCTTCCATTAATTTGGCTATGTGTACATGTGGATGAGCAACAGGCATGCATAACGTGGTTGGCAATGGCTACATTCTAATAAGGAGTTCTTTAAAGGATTTGAAAACTTCTGAATTACTAAAAATCATGCCCAATGTACTTATATGTGATACATTCCAAAACCTATGCAGAAGACCTTGGAGACATTTGGGACCAATAGTTGATCAGTCAAATCAATACAATCAGACAAGGAGGTTTCATTATGCCCATGCAAACCCTCAAAACCTAGAAGTCTTAAATATCTTTAACGATAATGCAATATAACTAATGTTCCTATAATACGCCTCTGCATTCAACTAAGTTAGGTTTCCAAACATCTTCCATTATTGTTCCCTCAAATTTTATTGAGGATAGAATGTAGTCTTCAGTGACCAAAGTGCATGGATTCCAAGTGCCCTTTGACTTGCATCGAGAGAATTATGATAACATTACACCATGATGATTCCATAGAAACTACATGTTTCCATAGAGGGCATACATTATGATGATTATTCCAACATCATGATGGATTTCAGATACTCTCACTACAAGGATTTCCCTTGTTCAAGACTGAGATGTAATGATTCACTTCTTCATCTACAAGACCAATAGGCAATGTCGTATAAAACTCCCTTGAAGTTTCAACAAGTCTCAAGGTGATAGCCTTAGGGCCTACAGAAGCCTCAACCAAACACATGTCCTGTTAGTTTGATATTTCCTCTGTTTTAATATGTTCTAAGGCCATGATAATGTTGCCAAACCTTCCAATCTCAGTTGGTCATTGTTGGAATATCTTTGAATAGGCAAGCATAGGCCGACAATGTCCCCTGTCCAAGGCTTCTATGGCACCACAAGCTTTCAAACAGGAAACATACGTGATTTGAGTACGAGATACATTTTCCACCTCCATCTGATCCAAACACATCAACGCTTTGTGGGCAAATCCATGTTCAATGTAACCTACAATGAGTGCATTCCATGAAGTAACTCCTCTACCTTGGAACTTATCAAAAACTTCCTGAGCTTCTATAAGGAACCCACATGCAGCATACATATCTACAAGTGTCGTACACACATATAAATTGCTCTCAAATTGCTTTCTTACAATTTCCGAATGCAAATCTCGGCCCATGTTAATGCACCCTACATTACCACATGCCTTCAAGCAGCAAACGTAAGTTACAGTATTTGGGGCCATCCCTTCACACTGCATTTTCTCGAGAAGATGCAATGCTTCTATACTAGGCCCATGCTCTGCGTACCCAGCAATGAGTGCATTCCATGACACAACATCCTGAAGAGGAAGCTCATCAAATACATCATGTGCTTCGACAACCCAACCACATTTAACATACATATCAAGCAAAATGGTGCCCAAGTAAAGGTCTTCTTCAAATCCTTCTTTCACTATTTCAGCATGAATGTCCCAACCCTTCTCCAAAGATTGGAAGTCAGCACAACGTTTTACGAGGCCCGTGAATGTGTAGACACTTGGGTAGACATGATAGCTATACATTAGCTTGAAAATTTGAAATGCATGATGGAACTCGCCACATGCTAGGTACCCATGAATAAGGGCAGTCCATGAGTGTTCATTCAATTCGACAAGACGATTGAAGACTTGTTGAGCTTCAAACACATCCCGGGTTTCTACGAGCATAAGGACAATATAATTCCCTACAGCAGGATGGGCTTCGAGCCCATCAGCACACATTCGCATGTAAAGCATGTGAGCAAGATGAGGGCTCTTGTCCCTGCTGCACCTCTGAGACAAGAAGATGAGCTCTTTAATGTTAAGAGGGCCATCGGATTGTTCTAAACAGGATGTGATATCCTCCACTGGTCTCAGGGTAATTTCTGGTCCACAAATAATATGATTGTCGGGCTGAGATGAGACCCTATCTCTGACACAATGGTAGTGGCTGAGGGGCGCAGAGTGCTCAAGGATTGGATCAATTGGAGAGGTAAGGGATGGACCGTGGTAGCTCAACGTCGTCATTGGGCTAATGGCCGTAGCAACGAATTATTGTTGGCATCACTATCGTCTCAGAAGAAAGGGAGAAACGAGATGTTCCAGCAGACAGACCTTTATCGAAAACGTCTTTTCTCTATGACTAGTAACTACTATCTGCTTCTTCTCTAATGAATGACCACAAACACACACACCTTCTCCGGACCTCCTCATGCGTTTTAATAAATTACAATATTGCTCTTGCTTTCCTTTTTAATCAGCACGGTTATAACTTATAAGTAAGAATTTGGTTGAGAGGGTTAATTAGTAGCCCATAATATGACCGAACACCCACTAGTCTCGTCAATTACCTCTTGGTCGAGTTTCACTTGATGCCTCTTATCCCACCTACTCATTCCACTTTTGACAAAATTTAGATCATTCTTTATGTTGCGATATTTTATTCCGTGCCACATGTTCAAGAGTCGTATGCAGCCCAAATATCCAGAAAACAATCGAGAGGGTGTGATGCCCTATGTTATGCTATGCTATATGTAGTATGCTCTAAGGGAAGGAAGAGATCATGTGTGCTTTTATGACATTGTAAAGCAAACACCTCCTTGAACGCCATGAGATGTGTACATACATAAATAAAGCTTACAGATTCAGAGTGCTTCTTGTCGGTTTCACTTATATGTACAACTCACACGCCTAATGCGACCCATACGTACTTGCCCGCATACATACATGACGTAAGCATGATGATGAGGGGATGCAGAACAAAGTATTGCAGCATGAGGTCCGGTTGTGCAGGGCAGATTGTATAGCCTTCTTCAAGTCCTGCTCTGCATCCAGGGATGTGGAGGCTGGTTCTCGGTTGCATGCTGAGCTTACAGAAAAGGGCTTTCTTGAGAACTCGGATGTGTTCATTGCTACTGCCTTGGTCAATATGTATGGGAAATGTGGTATCTTTGCCAAAGCACAGGAAATATTTGACTCCATTGCCGTCCGTGATGTCATCTTGTGGACTGCCCTCATGTCAGGACATGTTGAATGTGGTCAGGATGACGAAGCAATAGATTGCATGGAGAAAATGCAACAGGAAGGCATCTCACCGAATGCTTTTACTTTTGTATGTGGTTTGAAAGCTTGTGGTAGCGTCAGATGTGCTGAAAAGCTGCGGACTCTTCATGCTGAGATTATGAAGAAAGGGTTGGAACATGAGATGCTCATTGGGAGCACCTTGGTTGATGTATATGCTAAATGTTGCATGATTAAAACAGCAGCAGAAGTGTTTGATACACTTGCGGTCCGATCAGACGTTGCTTGGACTGCATTAATGATGGGTTATATCGATCATGGACAGGCTCAGCAGGCCCTGGACTGTTTTGATCGGATGCAATATGATGGCATCCTTCCAGATGTTGTCACTTTCATTTGCACTTTAAAAGCTTGTGGCATTATCGGTGTAGGAGGTTCTGGGAAGGGCCAAATCATACATACTCAAATTGTTATGAAAGGTCTCCAAAGTGATTGTATGATTGGGAGTGCTTTGGTTTCTATGTATGCCAAATGTGGTCTATTTTATGAAGCAGAGGATGTATGTCATAAACTCGTTGATCAAGATGTGGTTTCATGGAATGCACTCATAGCAGGGTATGCTGCGCATGGGCAAAGTGAGAAAATATTCTTTTGTCTGAAATGCATGCAATGTGAGGGTATATCACCAGATTTGATCACATATGTTTTTGGATTGAAGGCTTGTGGAAATATACAAGATAATGTGGAAATTCTAAAAATATTACATGCCAATGCTGTGACAAAAGGATTTGAAGCAGATCTACGTATCGGCATCTCATTGGTTGATGCTTATGCTAAATGTGGCTTTCTTGAAGAAGCACAACATGCAGTTGGCAGACTCCAAGTCTGTGAGGCAATCCCATGGACAGCATTGATGGCAGGATACAGTGAACATGGTTATGGTGGAAAGGCTCTTGATTGCTTGGAGAAAATGCAACTAAGTGGTATCCCATTCAATGAGGTTACATTAGTTTGCAGCTTGAAAACTTGTGGTAGTGTTGGATCTCTAACCAAGGGTAGGGAGATGCATGCTGATATAGCTAAAAAGGGGCTAGAAGAAGTGCACATTGTTGGTAATGCCTTGATTGATTTGTATTCCAAATCTGGGTTGCCCATGTCAGCACGTACAGTTTTTTTCAAGCTTCAAGTTCACGATTTAGTATCATGGAATGCACTACTGGCAGCATTTTCCCAGATGGGAGATATCATAAATGTTTCTCATTGTTTCTATCAACTCGTGATGGAAGGCTTAGAACCAGATGTGGTCACATTCAGTATTATCCTCAGTGGATATAGTCATGCTGGCCTACAGAATGATGCAGTGATATTCCTTTACACTATTATGAAGAACTATTCCTTCTTGCCATCTTTGGAGCATTACACTTGCATAGTTGATCTCCTTGGGCGAGCAGGTCAAGTGAAAGAAGCCGTAATGATTGCTAGCATGATGCCAGTGCAACCAGGAACTTTAATGTGGCATTCTATCTTAGGAGCTTGCCAAAAATGGTACAATATGGAGCTTGGGAAATTAGCATTTGAACATGCACAACAACTGAATGAAAATGATTTGGGAGCATATTTATGTATGGCAAACATTCAGAAGAACATCCTAAGATAGCATGGTTTGAAATGACTTCTGAGAGATGTAACCTAAAATAAGATATATGGTACAACTCTTAGATACAACGTTGTGCACATGAATATCCTTTGAGAACGCAGCAATGCATCTGAAAGTGTATTATCTAAAATGATGAATTGTGGATGCTAGAGGAATTCTGAAATGGCCAATGAGAACAAGAAGGTTACAACATCATGAATCCAGTAGTTACATGATTCACATAAAATAAAGGCCCAAAACTGAAAATGGTTGCAGTAGTTACATGATTCATATCTTTTAGGAGTTTCTATCCTAAGCTCAAATGAGAAGGTACTATACAGTTGTCATATGTTGCATACTGCAACGTGAAGTGCTCTTCATCATCAATCTCGTGGCATTTGTACAATCCATGGTCACTATCACAATCTTTATTATCTATCTCTTATGATTCATCTTTCATGCCTAGGTAACCCTTGTGAAACTGATCGCTTGTCTTACCTACACAAACGGTATTTTTAATGGTTTGGTAAAACTTGCAAGAGCATGGTTGCTCATCTGTTACCTATGAGAATGTTCTGTGTATATCTAATTGGGTGCATTCCAGTATGATCCAGACTCGCACTCCCATAAAAGAAATACAACAGTCAGATACAACTTATGACAAGTTAATATGAGGGAGACCTAGGTCACAGTTACAGAGCTCTCCCCCCCTGAAGATACACTATTGATGCAATTATAGCTGTTTGGTTGATTCAGTGGACTCGCTAACTTATTGGGTGTGTAGGTCAGCTCAATGTATCATTACATCGGTTAGGGATAGGGATTGATCTTGATGTCGCCATCCCTCGATAACGGAGGATCTGTCAAATATGTACGAGCCAGATGGAAGGTGACGATCATTTGTGAGAGTGACTATACTAATGTATGCAACAAGCATGTTACATTAGAGAATATTCATAGCATTTTGGTACAAATAGTTCTCTAAGAGGCATCGTATATTTCAAGCCATGTTGGCAATTAGCAAAAGAAGCCCATGAGTACAAAATGTAAAGATCTTAAGGAGCCACTTGAAAAGTAACAATGGAAAGTATGTCAATTGAAACTGAATGTATTTACTTGATGTCTTTCACTACAAATATTGGGCATACCCTCTCAATCCAAATTATATAAATGATCTCTCAACAAATAAACTAGAGATCTCACAAATCAATTTTATAAGTGAACTTTCATGCGACTATACACAGCCCTGATTTTACTATTTTCTGTGAAAAAAGATACGTTTGAATATAAGCATGGAAATTTCCGCACAACAAAAATGCCTCACAGCCCAAGAAGATCTGGACATGTACACTTCGGCTGTACTTTGGGACTGATCTTCAGATGAAGATGCTCTTATTTGAATGGGTGAAAGAATGTGTTAGTGTAACCTCATATGTTAATCTAAGCAATCGCACTCCAAACAGCATCATCTCCTTCACCACAGCGCTGGTGCACATCCAACATTCTCTCAACAGAATTGCATATGCCACTACATGTCCAGTCAAATGAAGCTACACATGCATTTCCTGCCTGAGCCTTCCATTCACAATCTGGCATGAAAAAATATGTAACCAAAATAAATTGACGGGTAAAAAATAAATTGTGAAGGGTTTAGGGTTTAGGGTTTGTTGTACAAAAATTTCTATTACATGGAGGTACACTGTTAGGGTATTCTTGTAAGTACCCTAACAGTTAAGTGGAAACTCAATGTAAGGTACAACGGAGGACCAGCACATCCCCAACATGCATGCATGAATGAACACTAGAGCTTTTTCAGGCCTAGACAAGAAAAATAACCTGGAGGTGTTCCACAACAAAAGCTTCGATCATCAATTTGCTCCACATCCAAGCCAATGAACCATGCACCCAAGGAAACATCTTCATTTGCATATTTGTGCAATATTTGCCTGTAGGAAATGAAGATCTTAATCATGATAACCTCTGGCATGGACAACACATAAGTCTGCCAACACATAAGTCTGGTTTCCAAAGAACATACTGGTTAATCGATATATAGGTAGCAAGATCCTTTGAAACAACATACAACTGCCCTGTGGCATGCCTAAAATACTTGTTTCCATCCTCTCCAAATTTCCAGTACTCTGGTTCATGATACTTGGCTCCTCTGCAAAAATAGGATATGTATCAATCCAATAAGATACAATATCCACTGGTTGACTTTTGGAGAGGTACTTTCAGCTCAATGTTACAGCATACCTTTGAGAGAGAACTGGGCCTGACTTCATACATCCTATGTATACACGAGGCTTTGGCAGATACCTTGCTAATGTTGTCCCAAGTATCCCTGAGAGACAGATGGAAGTTGAGATCATAATCGTTTCAGAAGCTCCACAAAATGAGGAGAATAAGGTAGAAGGGATTGTGGCTGACTGGTTCAGGCTCTTTCCATGTAAGCCATAGATTAGGAGTCAACCCTCCCCTCAGTTGCTGCAAAGAAGGCAATTGAACCCCTAAGATAAAATGATGAATAGAGCACAATCTCACCTAAATTTACGTGTACATCATCATCAACTTTCACATAGAAATCCGCATCCCACTTGGCTAATGCTGTGGAAAAAAATATCTTTGTTTTGGCAGACAATTCATGGTAGCCTTCAATATGTTCCTATCAATGTGAACATTGTTGCTGTAAGAGGTGAGCTAGTACTGAAACTGTGGGCAGTTGTAAAACTTGAGCATCATGTAAAACAGAGTAAATCAAATGATCTTGCAATTGCACTCACTAATCTCAAGAAATCTCCATGCTGTGCCTCTTCTGCATCAATGGCACGATCCAAGATGCCGCCAGGCGTAGCACTAGTAATCGAGGAAAAAATTTAGCACCTCCACTTATAATTATACATACCCTCACTTACAGTCTAATCAAAGTGTATTTGTTGATTAGACAAGACATCAACAATCAGATGGCTTCACAAATGAAACCATCACAATGTACTTTACCTATGGCCAATAACAAATCGAACAATAATTCCCTTCTCTTGCTCAAGATTCTTCAGTTTTTCACCTAATATGTGAGAAATTAAAAAGAAAATGATAAGAGTGATGGCATTGTAACTTCACTGTTGTCATATTAGCAACTTGTGCATACCTTGTGGCATCCATGTCTCTCGGACAGAGTTCCTTCTTTTTCTACTGCTGAATGCAGTGTTAATCCCAACCATGATGAAAGCTTTCTTTCTGTCTTCAGGATGCTCTAAAATAGGCTTTATCAGACTGGGGGAACCTGCCTGGGAAGAAGCCCTTGCTACAGCTAATTCCATTTCCAACATTGAAACTGATTTGTCCAGAGTCCTGCTCAAGATAATGAATGCATCTCAGATCAAATTTATCAATAATAACATTTCATGCAACAGAATTTCTATGAAAATTTGGAACATAATTTCAAATATCCGAAATACAATTATAGAGCCTCAAACTCCCATTTATTAATGTTCCTCATTTGATATGGCAAAATATCAACAATTTTAATTTTATAGGAATTTGATCATAAGTTGAAGTTTTCATAGTCAACCATACAGCAAACAGATCCAGGTATGGAAGTACGGAGGAGTAGGGTTCAAATCCCTCAGAAATACCATATGTGGCTTTAAACCATGCCATACAGCACCATAAAACCAAGAGAGGAAGTTTGCCACAAATAACATAAGAAACTAGGAAGCAAAATATTTAAAAAGTACAATCATTGTTAAACATACTTACTACTTAAATATATCCATAGGTAAAGAACAAAAAAAAGACTCATGCAGTCAAAACATCAAAAAACTAAATACATGGTAGTTATTTGCATTTGCAAATTGTTTCCAAAAAGAATCTGGATGCAGACATCCACATTTCCGCACCAGTGTGTATAGGAAAACCTATGGCTTTCTTAGCACTAATTTCTAAATATCCCCGACTACATCTTAATTAGTTAAAATCGGTTTTCATTTCATTATTCCAAATGTACCAAAAATACCTAAAATTAGCTAAATATCACTTACTTGATAGCTTCATGTGTCTTAGATACTTCATCCAAAAGGTCTTGCCCTTGCATAGATGTTTCACTCTGATACCAAAAAACACAAAATAATAAGATCCAACATTGCCCAGCGCCCTAATTTCCCTCCTTCAAATCCAGAGATAAAAGTTTCACATACATGTTTTGAGTCGCAATTTTCATGAATATGCTGAATCTCCTCTTCATGTACTAATACTATCCTTTTATCATCTGCAGCACCATGTTCTGAAGTTGTCCACGGCCTGTAAAAGACTGCAAGTTTAAGATTTATGATAATTCATGGCTTTATTCATCTAACAAGTCCTTAAGTTTCAAATGGCAATCATATACATTGCATTTAACACTCAATGATTGAGCTATCCACAGAAACCATCTGAGAATTGAGTTTCAGTCCATAAAATATGGTCTTATTTCTTTTACAAAAATCAATAGGGGGAAGTACTTAAGATTTATTTTGCATAGAAACAGCAGAGAACAAGTAACCACTGATGTCATAGCTTTCGAAACAAATACATGGATGAACATCAAATAGAATCATACATGGTTTAATCTTGAGAAAAAGAAGCATTGTTTTATCACAATCTTAAAATACCTACATGAATAGCATTACAAGAGCTATAACCTCCCTCTATCATTCCTTGTAAATAGATGCAATCATGCCCAATTCAGAATTTTTTAATAAAGGAAATTATGTGCAGCCTATGGATGCTACCTATGAATTTTACAGAAACAATATCTTTGGAGACCGGAAAATGTGTCATGTCAATAAGCTGGCTTGCACCCAAGCACAAGTTACAAGCTTCATCAGTATGAAGAAGGTTTCTCTCCTACTTTCTTCAGGATCTACATTGTTAAGATAACTAGTTACATTTATGGTGTTTAAAATCAATTTCATCAGATATACCACTCCATATTTTGCTTTATGCGTAGGTTGGTTCCTTATTCTAGTTGTTGTATCACATGTGAGCATATAGCAATTCCTACATGGCAGAAAGCCACAATGAAGCTCGGGTTTCCAGTGGCAAGACATGTCATTCGAAAAAGAGATTGGACATGCAAGCAAGGACTGACAAAACTGAGGATTTCGAATAGTGCCCATGATCAAAAAGCAATGGTAGCAGGCACAATTTCGAAAGACTTGCAAAATAGGGTAGTTTTCAACAAGTTCGTTACACCACCACTCATAATTGACACAGTAGTCCAGGCATCTAAACTCTTTTTACCTTTATAAAACAGGGTTGTTGATTAACTGCACAATTTTCCATGTGGCCCTTAGTCTACGATTTCTCTCACAAGTTACAAATTACCATAGGAAATCAGGGAAATAACTCCTCCCTTCCCCCCAAATCAACAACATCCAGATTCATTCAAAAACCATGAGCAAATGAAGATGGATTCGTACATAAAAATATCGCATTTGTGATATCTATTGGATGGCATGGAGTAACATTCTGCTCATGTCAATCTTGAACCACATGGTGAGGTAGATAAAATAGAAAAGACTATAATAGTATATGAAACCAAATTCGTCCTACATATGGGAGGAACCATCATGAATAAATGATACCAGTACGGCTTCAAGCAACAGCATAGCTCATGGATCACCATTTAATGTTATTCTCCATTTTTCTAAGACAATTTCCACCAAATCTCCTTCTCAAACTTAGAGAATTGTAAGCTTATGTAAACTTGTTTGTTTAGTTTTAAAACAGCATTAACGAACAACCATATTTTGGACTCTCTACCCTTGTGGTAAGCCAACTTTTTACTTTTATTAACATGGGTGGCCGAGTTCAAATATTTAATGCATTGCTTTTGTAGATGCCTTTGTGCAATGAAGATTTGAACACATGACCTTCTGGTATCTTCTGGACAACCTTACTTTACTAGATGCCATTGTGAAATGTAGGTTTGAAAGTATGACCATCTGAGCTACAACTGTTTTGCACGCTCTCTCTCTCTCTCTCTCTCTCTCTCTCTCTCTCTCTCTCTCTACAAAAGCACACGCATATGATCGAATTACGACTAAAAGAGTAGTGAAGGGAAGAGACGGTTTGGATTTTTGCACGTTGTACCTGTTGGTGAGGAGAATCCCCGCAAGGAAGCATGAGAGGCATGCCGCAAGGAGCACTGTGGAGGAGACTCCCCCTCCACCTCCTCCTCTGGAACGCATTTGTTGAAGCTCAGTTGGAGCTCACTTAGTTCACACAGAGATTGCAGGAAAGAGATAAAACCTCTGAGTTTTGTGAAGAGAGAATCCAAAGGCTTTCTCGGAACATGTAGGTTGGAGCAGATCTTACAGGGAAAACCCTCTCTCTATATCTATCGCTATATCTACATATCTCTATCTCTATCGTTGAGCTCAAACAAGGAGAAGAGAGAGAGAATGTAAGCGCTCCCTCTCTCTCTCACACACACACACACACTCGCTTTACAGAAAGATGGGTCTTTCTTCCCCTCCTCTGTATTTCTCTCTCCTCAGAAAACGAACCCCTTCCCTCTCCTCTGTCTGTGTGTGTGTGTGTGTGTGTGTGCTGTCGTTGTTTTGTCGTTCCAATTTGAACTCCCAAACTTCTTTATCACTCCAAACAAATACATACATAAAATGTACGCACCATCTCTCTTTCTTTTTTGGTAAAAGCACACAATTATATTAATTGTACGTAAAATCCACTTAGTTACAACACTTCTTAGTCTCCTCTACCTATCATATGCCTATGTAAGGAGAGGGACGTTCTGTAATGCTACTAAAAAACCTGAATATGCATTTGAGGAAATGATCCCCACATGCTCTAACATCCAAAAATTCCACAGGAGAATACCTTTAAGCTTCTTTATATAGGCTTTCACCCCATGTCTATTATCAAACATGAAAGCATTACGCATATTCCAATTGTGTTGTAGAACAATATCTCCATCTCATCGTTTGATCCAATTTGAACATATTGAGAAAAAACCCATTGTTGAGGTCTCCAACAACAACGAGTTAAAACTTGCCAAATGTCCGATAACTACTTCCAAGTGGTACACGCTATAGGACATTTAATGAACCTATGTGTACTATCCTCCAATGGAACGGTGCAAAAGAAGCAAGTGCTAGACCCTAGTCCTCTCTCTCTCTCTCTCTCTCTCTCTCTCTCCCCCAATGCCTTCTACACCCCGACCTACCGTGGGGACACTCTTCACGACCTCTAGGGTCACGAAGGTCATAAATAAATTACAACATAGGAAGTCCATGGACCACACAGGATTGCAAGCAAAACACATCATATATGTGAGAGAGTGCCTAGCTCCCTTGCTAACTCT